>NC_041028.1:2550221-2692721 GCF_900634625.1 Parambassis ranga | reverse complement strand
ACACAGACACAAACACACAAACACAGACACACACACACAAACACAGACACAAACACAGACACACACACACACAGACACACACACATTATCAGTAGTTATTGATCTGAGTGAAAGACAAACTGATGATGAGGAGTTCTCACCTTGATGAAGCTGGCATTGATGTAATCAGAGTCAAAGTCTGAGGTCAGCAGAGACAACACCACCCGAGACTGGTCATCTACACACACACACACAGTTAGTTTGTGAGTCCACAGTGTTTCTGTGTGTGTATGTTTAAAGTGTGATGCGTCCATGTGGAGGACAGCAGAGGACGAGCGTCTTCGTACACGGCAGGATGTCTTTGTATCTGTTCTTCTTGATGTTTTCCTTCAGAGCCCCCACCTCAGCGCTCAAACCCAGATCCCTCTTTAACGCCAGGGACCGTGAACGCAGCACCTGTCACACAAACACACACACACACACACACACACACACAGATCAGCAGCAGAGTAACATCACTGTCAAACACACAAAAACAACCACAGCATCAGTGGACGCCAGCTGCCCCCCCCCCCCGAACCTGAGGTGTGTCTGTGTGTGTGTCTGTGAACACTTTCTCTGAATGAGTCACACAGAGGAACCAGCAGCTGCCGAGTTAAGGTCCGAGCTCAGAGCGTCATGTTGTGTAAATGTGTCCCTCACAGGAAGCCACAGCCTCAGACTTACTCAAGTTCTTCTCACTTATGTCCTGAAACGTCACATGCAGCTTAAACCTGCTGCTCGGTCCTAAAGACACTCACGCTGTACTCCTGCTCCACAGAACCAGGATCCACAGCCTTCAGGGAGGACAGCAGGGACGGCAGCAGCTCCATGTCCGGTCCAAAAACATCCACACAGAGCAGGTCCAACAGGACAGGTCCAACAGAACAGGTCTAACAGAGCAGGTCCACACAGAGCAGGTCCACTCAGAGCAGGTCCAACAGAACAGGTCCACTCAGAGCAGGTCCAACAGAACAGGTCCACTCAGAGCAGGTCCACACAGAGCAGGTCCACTCAGAGCAGGTCCACTCAGAGCAGGTCCACACAGAGCAGGTCTAACAGAACAGGTCTGGCTGTCAGAGCAGCGACTGTCCAGACAAAACTGAAATTGAAATAAAAAACCTTCCGAGGTTGTTTTAGTTCTCTCTTCACCTCTGAGTGTGTGTGTCTCAGTTCTGCCTCTGTACTTAACCACTTCACCACCCGTGTGTGTGTGTGTGTGTGAATAATTTACCAGCAGATAAAAGAGCCTCTGTCTGAACAAGGAAGTGTGTGAATCAAATAAAAGTTACAAAGTTACTTCACTGAATGTTTACACATATTTCCACACACACACGTTCTGTTGTGCCACAACATGTGATTCAAACTGCTGTGAAACACACAAACACCACCTGTAACCACCACAGCCTGTCGGTGTGAGGACAGACACACACCCGATCTATGTAACAACTTTTTATCAGTCTTTATGAGCCCAACACACACTCACAGAGTGCTGGCAGGGAGGGACACACAAGAGGAAGAGACGCACAAGGAAACTAGGATTTCAAAATAAAACAGGAAGTGGACTCAAACAGAAGACAAATACACCACAGCCCCCTGACAGGAACCAGAACCCGAGAATCTAAACAGTTCTATTCTGTTCATGCAGCTCATTTTACTCAGAACCGTCTCACCATAAGGAGAACCTTCCTGCTGCCAGTCGGCCGGGTGGAGGAGGAGAGGTCAGAGGTCAGCAGGTCACCTGCTCTACCTGTGGCCTGTCAGCCCTGCACACTGTGTTCAAGGCTGACTGTACTGAACAGAAAAGGTTTAAGTGTAGGAATGATCACAGCAGATAAAAGCAGAGCGCCCCCTACAGGACGTCTGTACTGAACCTCTCCGACAGAACATCTTGGTTAGAGGAACTTTATTTAATTGTTGGTGGACAGTTGGTCAGTGTAAGAGCTCCACCTGGTGGCCAGTATGTATAGAGAAGCTGCAGGAACCCTTCCTCTGCCTCCTCTTCCTCCGCTCTGTCATCGGAACACACAGGAAGCACACAGATGTCACACAGACACACACAGCAAGAGAAGCAATGATAAACACATGAGTACATAGACAGACATTGAAAAAGTCCTGGTATGTCAGAAAATGTGATTATTTCACATTGGATAAAGAATCTATAGAATCATCTGTCCATTAAAGTCACACTGTCTCATGAAAGGCAAAGGTGACGTCAAAAGATCAACAAAAACTATGATCAGAGTAAAATGTAAAAGTCAAAGTCGAGCACATCAAGTCAGAAATGAAGAAACAGTGTGTCTGAAAAATGAAGGTAAAAAGGTCAAAGGTCACATCACGTGTCAACAACACCATCATCATTTAAAATATGTCGGAACAAACGTCAGACCTTTGACCCTTTGGCAGTCAACGCCACAGGGTCAAAGGTCACAGGAAGTCAGTGCAGATCCTCAGGACTGTGAAGTAAAACTCCGTCTCATGCAGTCTGTGGAACAGAAAACAAACACTCAGGATGAGACACGGTGCATCACCGCCCGCCGCTCCTCATCTGGATCAGCGCATGTTAAAGAAGACAGACTCTGAATGGGTTAACCGTTTATTCTTTGCTTACAGCTCGGGTCCTCTGAGTGTTTGACTTCCTGCACAAACAGTGATTTGATGTTTTAGTAGCTGCTTTAAAAAAATGATCGATTCAAAGTTTTGACCACTTAGTAATATTTATACATTTAAAAGATACGTGTTCATTAAATAAAAGTCCAGGACGGCTACAAGCTACCAGCAGAACCAGAGCCCAGACCCGAGCCCAACAAGACCACTCTCGTCTTCCTCTGCATGCTCCTGACCCCACTGACCCCACCCCCAGTTCATCACTGAACCACATGTTCACAAGCTCAGAATCCAGCGTCTGGGCTCAGCTAGTTCACAGTCACAACAACAAGGTCTCCTTAAATACCAGCTCTAAACATGACAGCAAAGCTCCGGGTCCGACACACACCCGGGTCAGACAGGAAGTCACCCAGCATCTGTATTTACATCATTTAACAGACCTGCAGTGAGCCGAGCCTGCTTATTCTACACACAAACACCACAGGGACCTTTACATCTGCAGCGCCCCCTGGTGTGTGGATGCCAGCATCTACGGTTGGTTCTTCGAAACAATAAAAAACTGACATCATACTGACGCAGCTCTCAGAGTTACCTTAAAGAGTTAAACTAATACACGACACCAGACGTGCTGATATATAAAGGCCCCGTTCACACTGAAGAAAGTCAATCCAGCTAGAGTAGGATTGTATCTGGATAAGCTGGATACGTTCAGACCTATTTTCAAATCTGGCTATCACACACCTGTGTACAGCTTAATCCGGCTTGTTTGCGGTCCTCCAAACCACTAGGTGGCGCCTCGTAATATACAGAGTCCGTTCAGGCCGTGGTAGGACCGCGTGTGCGCATGCGTCGTGCGTTTTCATTGTCCCCTTGGACCGGAAGTAGCACATCGCTAACCGGAAGTAGCATGTCGTAGCCGGATTCGCTAGCTGCATTTGCGTTCAGACCTGAGCCACATTTGAGGTGTGTCCGTGTTGTCCGAGAGGTGGATTGAAATCAAGCTGGATATAGCCGGATTCACGGTGTTCACACTCAGAAAGAAACTATCAGGATATATCCAGATACAGCCCGAATTCCGCTCTAGCCGGATTGATTTCCCCAGTGTGAACGGGGTATAAATGAAATAATCTGGTCTGTTTATGCAGGTGGAAATGTTTAGGAGTGTTACAGGTAATAGGAGGAAGAAGAAGCAGGTTCAGACTAAACATCAGGTTAAAACCACTGCAGCCAGAAGGTGCTGGTAAAGAGTTAAATATTATCTGTGCAGAGATAAAATAAGACGCAGCAGAATCTAAAACACGCACGTACGCACACACACACACACGCCTGTCTCTATGTCTTGTAGATCTGGTGGTTCCCTCCGGCGGCGCTGGGAGGCAGCGCGGCGCTCCCTCCCGCCTGGACGTCAACAAAGCCCATCCTCTGCCTCCTCTTCCTCTGCTCTGTCATCTGTGCACACAGGATGCACAGTCAGTACACACACACACAGACACACACAGCAAGAGAAGCAATGATGTGTTCTCTGTGTGCACCTGCTCCTTCAGCTCCATCAGCTGAGTGGTCAGCGTTGTCACCACCTTCATCGTCGCTGCCAGTTTGTCTTGTAGCATCCTCATCTCGTTCTGCTCCCCGTCGCCGTCGGTTACCACCAGAGACATGGCCTGCATCCGCGGGAACCAGTCCAGGTTGTTGTTCTGAAGCAGCAGAGGCGGTGTTTGCAGTGGCTGACAAGCACAGTGAGTATTCTGTGTGAGATGTTCAGGGGTCTGACCTTGATCATGTGTGCCACGTAGCTCTCCGGTCCCGTGTAGTCCGTCTTGTTTTTCTCGCGCACCAGGACGATGAAGTACAGGTAGTTCCAGATGTTGTGTTCCAGCTTGATGTGCTCCTCGAAGGACACCGTCTTATTGTCGAACTTGTCTCTCTCCAGACCTGCAGAACACAGACACACATCACTCAAGAGCCTGAAGCGAGGATGTTCCATTGCTGCTCCTTCCTGAAGACGACCCGGACGACTGAGGATCTTCATCAGTGACACACACCCATGCTGTCAGCTGGCCGGCTGGCTGCACTCACCGCAGATGAAGCATGTGGTCTTCAGGACTTCCTCCTTCTTCTGCTTCTCACTCCTCAGGTCAGCAAACGTGTCGATGATGACACCAAAGATCAAGTTGAGGACGATGATGATGACGATAAAGTAGAAGAGCAGGTCGTAGACGACCCGTGCAGGAAACAGCGGCTCCTGCAGGCGGGCGATGGCACAGCAGCTGTTTTTATTTTTCGGCTGCGTGTGGTTCAGATGCAGCCGTCACAGGATGTGTGTGTGTGTCACTCACGTTCTTGGACGGTTTGCGGAGAACGTCGCCGACTCCTCCCCCGTTCCTCAGTCCATGGTTCAACACAGTAACGATACACATCAGCAGAGTGTCGCAGGCTCGCTCCGAGTTCAGCTCCTCTGAAAACAACGCAACACCGTCAGTCGCCATGGCAACTGACCCCCTACCCCCCAGTCCTGTGATCCAGAATCAGTGCTGCTCTGACCTTCCTCCTCGGTGGCGGTTACGGCGTCGGTCTCAGCGGTGCAGCTGACTCCGTCTGCAGAGCATGACTTCAGGAAATCCTGAGAGGCTTCACTCTGAGCAGCTACACAACAGAACACACACAGTCAGCGCTAACAGACACACAACACACACACACTGTCACAGGTGTTACTGACCAGCAGCGAGCTGCGCCAGCGGGTCCACCTCCATGATGAAGTCCTCCTTCAGGAAGAGGAAGCCCACGATGGAGAAGAGGTAGACAAGGATGAGGGCAAGCAGCGCCGTCAGCAGGATGGAGCGGCCGTTACGCGTCACACTCTTTATGACGTTGAACAGAGTCTCTTCACGGTAGATGAGGTCAAACAGCTGTGGGGACAACGATGGACACACTGAGTGTATCGTCCCTGAGCAGGGACAGCATGGACGTGTGTGTCAGTTACCAGAATGCTGTAGAAGAGCTCGTGGACGAACAGGCCCAGCGTGGAGGTCAGGACGTAGGCCAGGTGGTAGAGAAACTCCACATCCATCACCATGGCCTTGTAGCCCATGATGAACGTCCCGTTGTTCCCCACGAAGCTCACCACAAACACCACCTTATTCAGCAGCTGCAGGCAGCACAGAACACACGTTTACACAGCCGGACAGGAACGGGAAGGAATGCACAGGTGGCTGATGGGTAATGCAGTGTTTCTCACATTGAGTGAACCTAGCAGGATGAGCGTGTTACCGATGCCCAGGTAGTAGATGGACCTGAGGATCAGCGCGACGGTGAGCGGCTGCAGGCCGTAACGCTGAGAGAACAGACCCAGGACGGAGAGACCCATCAGGACCCAGAACATCATCAGCAGCACCGAGTCGTCTATGGCTCCAGCTGAGGAGGAGGAGAAGGAGGAAGAGGAGGAGGAAGAGGAAGAGGAAGAGGAGGAGTAGGAGGAGGAGGAAGAGGAAGGAGGAGGAAGAAGAGGAAGAGGAGGAGGAAGAGGAGGAGGAGCAGGAGGAGGAGGAGGAGGAGGAGGAAGAGGAGGAGGAGCAGGAAGAGGGGGGGGGAGGAAGAGGAGGAGGAAGAAGAGAAGGAGGAGGAGGAGGAGCAGGAGGAGATGGAGGAGGAAGAGGAGGTGGAGGAGGAAGAAGAAGAGGAGGAGCAGGAGGAGGAGGAGAGAAGTTCAATGACCCTCAAAAAGAAAGAAATGCTCGCAGCTGAAGTCTCTGTGGCTCCTTGTGCTGTTTTTTTTTTACCTTGTCCTGAGTTGTACGGGTAGAAGAGGGCGATGATGAGGTTGATGAAGACAGCCAGGTTGAAGGAGATGGTTCCCCACAGACTCATCCTCCTGGAGAACCAGTACAACACGGGCATACCTGCACTCACAGACCGGGTGAAGTGAAACATAAACAAACACCGTTCAGCTCAGAGGAAGAGTGAACACGGGCAGAATCCTCTGACTTCGAACCGTCTGACGGTCCTTGAATGCACCTTGTGTGAGGTGGCGGCCATTAAAGCATCTCCTGTACTCACTCCTCAGCTTCTTCTGCCACTCCATCTCGCCGTGCAGGAAGGAGGTTTGCTCAAAGAAGTGTGTGACCTTTGACCCCTGCTCGTCCTGCTCGGTGGTGTTGAACACTCTGCACTTGGACTCCTCGGTCAGGAACTCACAGATGGGATGAACAGGAAAGACGATCTGCTCCATGCTGCGGTCCTCACGCACGATCTGGACACAGGTGGAGACTTAAACCAGCACAGACTCCAAACAGCCTTTCAGTGACTTCCTGGTTTGGACACCACCCTGCTCTGGGTACTGGATCATGTTTACGTACGCTCGTGGTGTAAAAAGTGGTGCCGGTACCTCTATCTGTGCAGTGAGCTGGTCGTAGTACTCCAGCGGGTCCTGCTCCACCACCGCAGCTGGAACTGACGACTTCAACATCTGGGACAGAGGCCGGTTGTTCAGGTTCAGCTGCAGACACACAAACAGCAAGCTTTCAGAGACCACATGACCACATGAGAGGGTGCAGGGTGGGCAGAGGGTGGAGAGGGTGGTGGGGTGGAGGGGGTGCAGAAGGTGGAGGGTGGGCAGAGGGTGGAGAGGGAGGCGGGGGTGGAGGGGGTGCAGAGGGTGGAGGGGGTGCAGGGTGGGCAGAGGGTGGAGGGGGTGCAGGGTGGGCAGAGGGTGCAGGGGGAGCAGAGGGTGGAGAGGGTGCAGGGGGAGCAGAGGGTGGAGAGGGTGCAGGGTGGGCAGAGGGTGGAGAGGGTGCAGGGTGGGCAGAGGGTGGAGAGGGTGCAGGGGGAGCAGAGGGTGGAGAGGGTGCCGAGGGTCGAGGCTTACCATGGAGGAGATGCCCTCCTCGCCCTCTTTACTCTTCTTCAGGGGTTTCAGGAGGTTCTGCAGGGCCTTGTTGTGTCTCGCCAGCTGCAAATAAAAAACAAGCTCCTTGAGAACTGATCCAGGAAGTTCAACACTGATGTCAGAGCCATGCAGGCAGCCAATCAGGAGCCTCCATCTCCCTACCTGCTGAGCCAGGATGTAGATATTGTGTCCAACCTCCCGAGGAGAAACCTCCACGCCCTCACACTCACTCTCTTGGTGGTAGGCTTTCTTTATCACCTCGACCTGCACACACACACACACACAGACGCACACACAGACGCACACACACACAGACACACAAACACACACTCAGGTTAACGTGGATCTCTGACAGCAGCCTGGTGAACGTCTGGCTCTCGGTCTGACCAGCTCTCGGGGCCGCAGGTTGAACAGGATCCTCTCTGCGTTCTCACTGTCATGGCGGCTCTCCATCAGAGCCAGAAGCAGCTTGGAGGCGTTGTCCTGGCAACAAGGAGGAAAACAACAGCATTGAAACATCAGTGCAGTGAGAAGAGTAAACATGCAGCGGCTGAACCTGCCACAGCTGCGCCTCGTTCCTCTGTGTCTAGTTTTAAACAACGGCGGCTATTAAAGCGGTGACCGAGCGGTGGCTGGACTTCATGTCAGCCGGCACCGTCCGACACCACACACACCTTCAGCTGCAGCACCATCTCTATCTGGTAGCGACACAGAGGACTGATGTCATTCAGGATCAGAGCGGTGATGATGTCGATGCCGTTGGACTCATGGGTCACAATGCACGTCTGGAAACACACAAACACCAAATGTTGTGGTAAAAGCAAGAGACGTCTCTACAGGAGCACCTCACCACCCCTGGATCCGGAGTACCTGGTTCTCCTGGCACGGACCCTGACAGTACTCTGTGAGAGTCTCCAGGGTCTGGATGATCAGGTGGACGTTGGACTCGTTGATGTAGAGGCCCAGCAGGCCCAGGCCGCCGGTGGTGCTGCCACACATGATGTCCAGGAACTGAAGGGTCTCACATACCAGGTTGTAGTTGGTCTTATTGTTCTGGCAGCGCAGGAAGTTCTGGAAAGTCACAACAACTTCACATCAGCTGCTCTGACTCACACCCAGGAAAGCTGCACTTCTGCTAAAGACCACCAGATGGTGCCAAAGGAACTGAGGTGGACAGGAACTCTAAACTCTGCCGGGTTTTACATTAAACACAGTTCTCTTAACCAGTTCCAGTGAAGGTGGCCAGGTGACATGCCCTGACGTGCAGTCCTGGTTGTTCATTGGTCAGTTGGTGTGGAACTGACCTGCAGGTCGTGGTTGTGGTTCTCACAGAGCAGCTGCAGGAACCTCAGAATGGGCTTCATGATGGTGACTGCTGGGCCCATCTCCGTCTCCACCTCCCGCTGCTCCTCCGCTGGCTGAGCTGGCAGGGCGGATGCGCCGGTCACCGGGGACATGGACTGACCCTGGACCAACAGCGGGTGACCTCCTGACCCAGGTAGGACCAGGGCTGTAGAGGCTGCGGTTCAGGAGAGGACAGTTATTTCAGCGCTCGCGCTCTGAGCTGGAGGTTTCGCTGACATGAAGCTGACCGTTCTCCAGCTCCTTCTCCGTGGCCTTGTGCGTCATCTCTCCGACGTTCACAGAAACTGTAGCTTTGATGTCGGTCTGAGCTTCTTTCATTCGGTCGTGAAGAACTTTGAAGAACTTCTCCGACTTGTTGTCGCCCATCATCAGTTTGTAGAAAGAGTTCTGCAGGAGAACAGGGGGCATGACCATGGTGTCCTACACCAGACTGAAGAGCTCTGAGTGTGTGTGCATGTGTGTGTCTGTGTGTTTCTATGTGTGTCTGCGCATGTGTCTCTGTCTGTCTGTCTGTCTGTGTGTCTCTGTGTTTGTGTGCATGTGTGTCTCTGTGTGTGTGTCTTTGTGTTTGTGTCTGCGTGTGTGTGTGCATGTGTGTGTCTGTGTCTCTGTGTGTGTGTGTCTGTGTCTCTGTGTGTGTCTGCGTGTGTGTCTTTGTGTTTGTGTCTGCGTGTGTGTGTCTGACTGTGTGTCTGTGTCTCTGTGTGTGTGTGTCTCTGTGTATGTCTGTGTGTGTGTCTGTCTGTGTGTGTGCCTGTGTGTCTCTGTGTGTGTGTCTCTGTGTATGTCTGTGTGTGTGCATGTGTGTGTGTTTGTATGTGTGTGCGTCTGTGTCTCTGTGTGTGTGTGTGTCTTTGTGTCTGTCTCTGTGTGTGTCTGTGTGTGTGTCCGTCTCTGTGTCTCTGTCTGTCTCTGTTTGTGTGCGTCTCTGTCTGTGTGTGTTTGTGTGTCTGTGTGTGCGTCTGTGTCTCTGTCTGTGTGTGTGACCTGTATCTCGGTGTTCCCTCCCTCCAGCAGACAGATGGCCAGCTGGATGCTCTCCTGGAAGATCTTGTCGTTCTTGGTGCTCATCACCAGGTCTGTGAACAGCTTCGTTCCTCCTTCTCGGTCCAGACGACACTGAACCGCTGCCACCGCCGCCCAGTCGCGCTCCTGCTCGCCTCCTGACACACACAGACACACACACACACACACACCGACTGTAGCGCGCCTTTTAATTTCAGTTCCATTTCTGTCAGAGGTGCAGGTGCAGAGAACACGGGTCGTCCAGGTAAACGGGTCGACCCGCTTCAGCTCTGAATGCACATGTTGTGTTAAACAGCATCATTAAAATGTGTTTGTTGTGTATTATTTTTCATTAAGACAGAACTATTATTTTCATTTATACATTTATACAAAAAAAACTTTGTTAGCCATGCTAACAGCGCCCCCTGCGGTGCTGTGTCAGGTTTACCTCCAGCTCCGAGCTCAGCCAGGTCGTTCTTCTGGTTGTTCTTCTTGTTTGGAAACAAATAGTTCTGCAGTAAAACTTTCCGCAGTGAGATTCCCTGAAACCAGCACACACACACACACACACACACACACACACACACACACACACACACACACACTTAGTATCTACACACAGCTGACACTGACAGATGTTCTGATGTAACAGTAACACAGAGAAGAGTTCTGTGGATCAGTCCTTTAGGTTTTTGTGTCTCCATTAATCTTAACACTAACAGCCCGCTGTATGAACACAAGCTACTGAAACAAAAACCCTGAAACAACGAAAAAGATTCCACCAAACAACCCGCCACACAGACGAGCAGAGAGGACGACAGGCTGCAGGAAGAGGGCGCTACACACACGTTCACGCACCTTCGCTTGTAACTGCAGCCACTGCAAACAAAACGTGAAACACACATGTAAAGATTTCTTTCTATGCTCGAGTCTGTGACGTCTCTTTAGTCAAAAAGAGACAACAAGTCACCAGAGAGGCTGCAGGGGGACACAGCAGAGAGACACAAAGAGACAAACTCCAAACTGGAGACATGAGATGACTTAGGAACACGTCAAGGACTTCATCTTCATCTTCGTCTCAAGGACACGCTCCGGTAGATGACACAAAACAACCAGGAACAACATGGCTGCTGTGTCGGAGGGTTTGGGGCTTTGTTCAGGTTTGTTGGAGACATTTGGACCCTCTGACGTTCTCACCTTCTCATCAAAGTCCAGAGTCCTGATCAGCATCTCCTGCAGCGTCCGCAGCACCTTGATGCACAGCTTCTCCTCCGAGGACATCAGAGCCTTCGTGTGCTGGATCAACCTGCACACACACACAGACACACACACACTTCCCATCATGCCTCTGTCAGAGCCTTCAGTGCAGCAGTGCGTTTTGGACGACGTACTTCGAGATGAAGCCTCCGGACTCGCAGCGCTGCCGGGCGTCCGTCCCCTCCGGAAACAGCAGCTCCGGCTGATGGAGGACGTCCACCAGCACCGACAGCTCGGCGTTCACCAGCGGCTTCAGGCGCTCCTCCAGGGTGTTGATGATGTCCTGAGGAACACACACACAGACACACACAGACACATACAGACACACACAGACACACACACAGACACACAGACACATACAGACACGCAGACACATACAGACAGACACACACACAGACACACAAACAGACAGACACACACAGACACACAGACAGACACACACAGACACACACAGACAGACCACACAGACACACACACACAGACACACACACACAGACACACACAGACACACACACAGAGAGACACACAGAATGCTGGTAAAGTTTTTCATGTGACTAGGCTGACACACACACACACACACACACACACAAGCAGGCGTTGTTGGAGCACCTGCAGCTTCTCGATGATGTTCTTGTAGTCCCAGGGGTTGCTGGGAGCGATGGGCCTGGACGAGCGGGACGTGGACTTGTAGTTGGGGTTGGAGCGGGACAGAGAGTTCAGAGCTGAACTGGACAACATGGAGCTGATCTGAGCCTCCAGGTCCAGGGGGAGGGAGATGGAGCGACTCTTAGCTGAGCAGAGAGAGACATTTAATCAGAGGCGGAGACATTCATGCACAGACAGACCGGCTGAGGTGGGGTGCGTTACCCGTCATGGCGAGGGTCTTGATGCAGGCCTCCACCTGTCCTCTGTGCTGCTGCTGCAGCCACGGACAGTCCAGCAGCCTGACGGACGACTGCAGCAGCTGAGTCATGATGGTGTGATGAGTCTGAAACAAAGTGTAACCGTGTTATTCTGCACACGTGTCCGACTTCTCCCAGAGGAGCAGCGACCAATGAGAACACACTGACTGGTCACGTGACTACAGCATGAAACGCTGCGTGGAGTTCTGAGGGTTCAAATGAGAGGGCGTGCTCGAGCTTCACCTGCAGAGACGTGCTGTTTTCTGAGAAAGGAGAGCTGAAGAAGGCGTTGATGGTGTCAAAGACCACGTTGATGATGTATTTCTCCAGGGTCGGATCGGACAGCCGCTTGTCTCGTTTGTTACAAACCTGCAGGGTCAGAGACAGACGAGGCCTCAGAGATCACGCAGCATAACTCAGGAAAGTCACGTGGTTGGTTTTAATAATGCAACACTGGAAGGACGCTGCGGATGTGGGCCAGCCGGCTAAAAACAGGCCCTGAACTGAACTGAGATGCTGCTTTGCTCTGTAAATGTGGACTTTGCCGTGCGATTCATGTAAAACACGCCTCCTGATTTGAACTTGTTGTGTACTTGATGTTGTCGGTCTGTCGGTCTTGTCTTGTCTTTACCCGTGCCATGTCCACCGTGAAGTCTTCGAACAGCTTCCAGATGTGGTTGGACGTGTAGATCTCCTTCATCTCCACCTCAGTGTCCACATAACAGTGATTCACAAAGTTGACGTAGGCGATTTTCACCTGGAGACACACACACACACATCAGCTTCATATCAGAGCTATGTCACTGCACACACACAGAAACACAGACGCACGCACAAACACACTCAGACACACTCAGACACAGACACACACATGCATCAGCTTCATATCAGAGCTATGTCACTGCACACACACAGAAACACAGACGCACGCACAAACACGCACAAACACACTCAGACACACACACACACACGCATCAGCTTCATATCAGAGTTGTGTCACTGCACACAAACACACACAGACACACACACAGACACACACAAGCTTCATATCAGAGCTGTCACTGCACATGCACACACACACACAGACACACACACACAGACACACACACACACACCAGCTTCATATCAGAGCTGTCACTGTACACACACAGACACAGACACAGACACAGACACAGACACACACACAGCACCTCTGTGATGCAGTCCTCGTGCGTCACCACTCGGACGATGTCCTCCAGGGGCAGCAGAGACGTACATTTGATCTCAGTGTAAACGTTCTTGCCCTCGGCGCAGGCCGCCAGCAGCTCCACCAGAGAGATGTGATACCTGCACAGGTACAAACAGCTGTGGGTTAGTGCCTGACGCTAACCTGACGGCCGAGCTACACACAGGAAAGGACCTGGAGTCAATGAAACATGACGTCTGGAGGTACAGGGTTGTGGCGGTACCTGAGGGGGCTGCTCTCGCCCACGCCCTCCCTGCTCTCGGCCATCAGGTCCAGCATGACATTAAAGGAGGTTTTATCGTTGTAGAAGACGACCACGTCCTCACCGGCATTCGTTAACTACAGGAAGACATCAAACTTTCAGTCCCTCACAAACACACTGAGAGGGTCCTGAGAGTCCGCCCTGGCTCACCTCGGTCATGATCATGTCCTGGCACTTCTTGACGTACTTGCCCTCGGCCTTGATGATGGTGTGCAGGAAGTTGAGGTACTGGACGTGGCGGCCGTGCGTGGCCAGGCAGTGGATGAAGTGCTGCAGGACGCTCTCTGAGATCTCACTGCACAGCTGGTAGTTATTACTGAAGATGTGCTGCACCGTCTCCGCCTCAAGGAGCTGCAAGGTCACATCAATCAATCATTAAAGAGCCAAATCCAGTCGATGACGCCCAGCTGACGGGCTTTTTAAAGCGGCGTACCCCGGGGTTCAGGAAGAGGTTCAGGTTCTTGTGCAGCAGTGCCTGGTTCTCCTGGTTCCCCATGCAGAACTTCTGCAGGAACAGATGAGTGTACCTGATGATCTCCTGCATCTTCACGTCGTTCTGCAGACGACAGGGTTGGTGTTTAATCTCTACCTCACAGCTCAGCGTGTCAGACTGATACCAGCGTTTCAAAAGACATTCTGACACAACCTGAATGAGACTAGAAGCCAAAAACAGCTCTGTATCTGTTAGGGTGGGCTCACCTGGTCGTAGGAGACCTGCAGCAGGTCCAGCATGACTTTATGAGCCCCCATGTTCTTCAGTAACCTCTGCTGCTTCTTCCAAACTCCGCTGCTGCACATCTTGTTCAGCCTCTCCAGGATCTGCAGAGGAGAGAGCGACAGGAAGTCTTTCATATCCGTCATCAGGCCAGAAAAGTCTCATTCCGGACACATTATGGAGTGTCCGGAATGAGACTCAAACAAAATCACCCTGCTGAACAGACACACAGCACCCCGGTAAGCCCCGCCCACACTGATTGATTGACAGGTGATTTGTGGAAGGTGCTCAGCAGAACACAGCACGTGTGGAGCTGAAGGAGCACAGGTGGACTCACCTCCTTCACCATCTGGTAGTTCTCGTTACCCTTGTCCAGTTTCTCCTTCTTGGGCGTCGCCTCCTCTGACGCCCCCTGCAGGATGCACAGGGTAAGACAGCGTATGCAGGTCTCTCTGGGTATGGCAGCACATTCTACTGAACTCTAACACTTCCTTATTATGGAGAGTGTGTAGCAGCTCATACAACAAGACACACATCTGAGAGCAGCAGGTAGCACTCTGGTTTCACACATCACAGCATGTCCTGTTCTCACGGCCCAGAAGAGGAGGACAGCCTCCGACTTCAAACTCTCTGATGGTCCTTAAATGCACCATGTGTACCTAAACCTACAATATTCCATCATAACACTTTATGTCAGAGTTTCAAACCCTCCAGAAATAAAGAGTCCACACCAACAAGATTCAGTAAAAGCTAAACACTCAGAGAGTCTCTGTCTGACCTGCAGCTTCCCGCAGCTGATTTCTGTCAGCAGTTATTCTGCACACACACACACTCTGACTGCTCTCTGCCTGCAGACAGGATGGAGTGTGTGTGTGTGTGTGTGTGTGTGTGTGTGCGTTTGTGTGTGTGAATGATGAAAGGCTGACGGTCCGGTGGGCCTGGCCCACGGTTTGTAAGGATGTAGTTCTAACTGCGGTGCAGGGACAGAGTGACATATGTCCACCATCAGAGAGAGAGAGAGAGACACCACACATGCAACGAGTCCCCCGCCCAGTCTGAACCCAGGACCAAGTACCCAGCTGAACAGCGGCAGCCCCCCTCACACACACTGAGTCTAAAAACCAGCACACAAACACCAGCGGCTGGCTTCTGGTGGTTTTAACAGGTCGTCCTCCGGTTTTAAAATGGCCGTCATGTTCTCGTGTAAATAATAACTTGGTGAGGACCCATGGTAACCACGGTGTGGTTGCCACTCCTTACCTCTGCCTTCTCCTTCTTGTCTTTCTTGTCCTTCTTCCCGTCCCCTCCTCCCGAGTTCTTCTTCTCCACCCACAGCTCGGATTTCTCCACCAGCGTCCTGAGCCGGTCCAGGTCTGCTTTGATCAGCTTGTAGTTCTCCACATCCTGAGCCGAGATCAGCAGCTGGACCTGTTTGAAGGTGTGCAGCACTTCCTGTCTCTGGCTGAAGTGTCTGAAGAGCAGCTGCAGCGCTCCGGACACCAGAGGGGCGTAGTCGTGCATGGTCAGGTGGATGAGCACCCGCAGAAACATCCGGCCGCCTTCATCATCCACCTCCAGGATGCTGTTCCCTTTACTGCGCACACACACACACCGTCTGCTTCTAAATACGACTTATTGCACATGAAAAACACACGCGAGCAGCCTGTGACTTACCCGACTCCAAACATGGCCTCTGCCTGCTCTCCGATGTGCTGCAGGTTGATGGCGGCTGAGGAGGGACAAAAAACAGAGGTCAACAACAGGAAGTCACAGGACAAACACTCATGGACACGCACGGGTCGCTCAGATCTCTATCTAGGGTCTACCTGTCGTTTCCATGGCGACCGGGACATCTGAAAGCATTGGGAGGAATAATAAAAAAACATCTTAACCACACGCAGGATGTGTGTTGGCGTCATGTCCTAAGACCGGACCGGAGCCCAAACAAACCTTTGACCTTCTTCCTTTGTCTTTCCACACACAACAATCAATACATACATAAATGATACATAAATATGATCGGTGCACACCTGCATGCTCCATGTTGGTGGTGGCGTCAGCGTCCGCCATGGGATAAACGTCCACAAACTCCTTCTTAAAGACGGACAGCAGGAAGGACAGGCGGTAATCCAGGCGGACGTTCAGGATGAACTGAGGAGGAGCAGAGTGCAGGTTAATAACAACAACACAACACAAGATAACACAACACAACACACCACAAGATACAACACAACACACAACACAGCATAACAACAACACAACACAAGATAACACAACACAACAAAACACAGCATAACAACAACACAACACAACAAAACACAACACAACACAACACAACACAACACAACACACATGCAGGTTTTACTGGTGTAGATCAATATCTGGTCTGAACAGCACATCTGCACGATGGAGAGAATTTATCTCTTTTATCTTGGTTTGTTAAACATCTGTCTGAAGACTGGACCTTTCTACTGTGACCCTCCACCGCGGAGGCTGTGGAGGAGATGTTGGCGGGGTTCTCTGTAGTCCTGGTGTGTTGTAGCTTTGCTCTCTGACTACAGGTTTCCTCCCGGCACTCTCTCCTCTTTATTCAGTCACAACTTTGACCCTCTCAAGAAGTTTCAGCTTCCTGGTGCCGGAGCAGGTGACACAGACCTCCATCCTGTCATTCCATCTACTGTGAGCTGGTTTAGTGATTAAGGCTGAAAACCTCTTTACTGTTGCTTTAAATGTTCTACATTAAGATGGCTGCCTTGAGGCTCCGGGTGCTTTGTTAGCAGGCTCGCTCAGTTCGCTGCTCTTTAGTGTAACTTCATTCATTATGTTTGTATTGATCACCTGTAGAATCTCCAGTATCTTCAGCTTGGTGTCCATCACTGTCAGGTCCATCTTGTCCAGACTGTCTTTACCGCCAGTTTGTCCATGAAGGACAAGCCCCGCCCCTCTGGCACCTGCACCTCCAAATATGGACGGCTTCCTGTTGAGGACCATGGTGGACATCATCTGACCCATCCCATGTATGGAGCGCTTCACGTTCTTCCCTTCAGACAAACGAAGCAACACACTACCATTAACCCGCCAATCATTACTAATTATAAACTATTAATAATCAACATTATTTTTCATAATAATAGCTGTGTAGTCTGGATTAAGCAGGGACTACCTGCTGCGTCGTCCTGGAACAGGAGGCCGGCCTGTCCTGGGTGTAGCCTGCAGTCGATGATTCCCAGCAGCGTCCTGGTGAGTCGGAGCAGCTCAAAGAAACTGTAGAAGCCGAAGTAGATCAGATGTCGGGCCAAGCTCACCACCTGGAGGCCCAAAGGAGACAGGGATGAGTGGAGGGAGCTGGAAGGAGAGGCGGGAAAGCAGAGAGGTGCAGACCTCGTATGTGAGTTTGTTCTTCTCCTCGTTGTGGAACGGCAGCTCATCGTTCAGAACGTTGTTGAGATATTCCTCCATAAACACCATGGTGTTGGAGAAACGGTTCTTCTTGTTGTCTCGGCTGTCGTCCATGTTGGAGTCATAACTGTGGACACAAAAACGTTAATGGTAAACAATACAAAGAGGAGCCACGTGACGTGATGTGAGAAGAACACTCCATCCAGAACACTTGTCCTCAGAGTCAGGTTGATCTGGTCTAACATGGAGTCTCCTCTCAGTGGAGTAACACCCTCGAGGACTGCCCTCTCATTACAACTGTATAGAGATCTACCTACTCTTTGATGGTGATGGAAGTGGGGATCTCGGTCCAGAGGCGGGCAAACTTGACCGGGGTCACCAGCTCCTGAGGGTCTCGGTCTACATGGGCGTGGAGCATGAGGCGGCAGAAGGAGGCACGGAGGTCAAAGGGCAGCGTCTCGTCCATCATGCAAAGGAAGATGAGCTCTACGTCCAGCTGTTTGGAGATCTCATCTATAGCCAGGTACTGACGGTCCAAGCACATCCGGGCAAACAGCTTCAGCTGGTACCTGAGTGGGCCCACAGAGGATCCATCAGACTCTGCTCACATTCAGGTCCTGTGGAGGAGCTGTGCGTGTGTGGGTCTACCTGTAGTAGGTGAGGACGTTTTCGTCGTGAGCGTTTCCTTGCCTCGCCTCCTGAGCCAGCTGTCTGATGCTCTTCTCCTGCCTCTCATTGGTCTTGTCCGTCCACACCAGCCACACCTACAGGAAGACACGAGGACTCAGTGACCACAGAGGATGTCCTCTACACCCCCCCCCTCCCCAGTGAGTCTCACAGGTACACCTACCTCATCCTCGTCTCCGTAGTCATCTATGTATTCCCCCTGACCACCACCAGATGGCGCCTCTTTCGGTACCCGACGCCTGAATGGACAAAAACATGCTGTCATTAGAAGCAGCATTCAGAGACCGAAGACTCAGCTAAACATGCTAAGAGCTAAAGATAGATGAATACGACTGAGGTGCTATGTTAGCTGGTCAGAGATGAAATGCTAATCTAAAGCTAGGCTCATGTAAGCATTTCTAATGGTAGCATTAGCATTAGCATTAGCAACCTAATGGTGAAATTGTGAATACTTGTTCTGTGGCAACACCACAGTGAACATTAAAAAAAGCAAACTGCGCTGCCCCCTGCTGGTCGGAGCAACTCATCTGTACAGCTGTGTTCAGGTCGTGTATGGGACAGTAAATGAAGGACTGAGGCCCAGCCCGGCCCTCCTCACTCTGTCTTGATGAGGATGTCCTGGTTTTTGGGCTCCAGGACACATTTACAGATGAGCTCCTGGGTGACGGGGATAGCCACATTGTTGGACACACACAGGTCTGACAGGTAGTCCAGAAACCTGCACAAACACACACAGGACCAGACAATGAACACAGAACAACAGAGGGGACAGACGGAACCACTTGGACCTCTAAGCTGCTTCACTCATGTTTCAAGCGTTTTTGCAGACCTGCAGGCCGCCCCTCCCCCCTCTGAGCCTACCTGGGCTCTCGGTTCTTGCGGACTAAGCTGACGAAGGTCTCCACCTCGGTCTTGGTGATGTGTTTCTCCAGCAGTTTGCGGTTGTTGTGCAGCAAGGCAGTGATGGTGTCCTCGGCCAGAATGTCGTAGCCGATCTGACTCTGCATCACACCAAACTGTTTCGCTATGTGCTCCTGTAAGGGGGCACAGAGCTGGTCAGTCACATGACCTCAGGGTCCTGTAGTGGCTGTTTGGCGCTCTCAACACACCAAAGACCACCACCACCTTCGTCCTGCTCACCTGGTTCTTGCGGTAGTCCTCCTGGGAGTGTCGCAGGACTCTGTAGCAGAGTCTGAACATGTACTGGTAGGGAGTGTTCTTCTGGTCTGCCAGCTCCTCTAGGCGCAGCAGAGGCCCCTCCCCTCCCCCTCGATCCTTAAACGGTGCCTTCAAGATGCCAAAAATCTGAACAAGCACAGAGTCTGTCATCAGCAGGTCCCTCAGTGACAGCTCGCTGTTCAGAGAAACGATTATGTGCTTCAGGATCAAACCTGTTTGAGGATGTTCTGTTCTCTCATCAGTTTCTGCCGCTCTCGGTTGGGTTTGGTCATCACCACATCCAGGACCGGCTGACCGCTGTTGATGACGTCAGCCACAAAGAAAACCACGTCCTCCAGGAGCTTGATGGCATACCTGCCAAGGAGAATCATTTGATCAGTGTCACCTCAGATCATCAGCAGCTCTGCTGCCTCCACAGGTGGCGTTGTACCTGCGGTCGTTCTGGCTGATGAAGCCCTGGTTGAACTGGTCCACCACGGTGCTCAGCATGGCGCTGGCATCATTAGCGAAGTCCAGGTCTCTGATCTCCATCACAGGGACCGAAACAATGGCGAAGGCCTCCTTATCCTCTTTAGTGGGACACGTGCCCAGCTGCAGGAGGACGTCACACATGAACTCCAGCTCCAACACCATCACTCGTCACAGGATTACTTTCACTCACCATGAGTCTGATCGGCCGCTCCTCGTCGATGTCAATGGGGACGTTAGTGCTCTGGATCCAGGTGTTGGTGCAAAGATGTCTCAGTCGTACGTACGAGTTTCTGAAAGACAGTCTGTTTTACTCCACGAGTCTGTGCAGCGCCCCCTGCTGTGTGTACACAGGCATCTCTGAATAAAGGCGGAGTCTGTGAAACTTCCACAGGAAGTGGCAGACCTACCGTGGTACAAAGGAGTCGGTCTTCTGCAGCGTGGTCGGGTCGAGCTCGAAGAGTGAGGCGATGTCGTTCCCGTGAGGCACCGCCACCAGCTTGTATTTGATCCTTTCGCCATGGGACCGCTTGTTACTACGACTACCGTCCACCTGCAGAGAGGTGACCTGGTCAGGGCGAGGAGGGGGCGGGGTTAAAATACTCCAACTACAACACTAACCACAGCTGCTGATAACCTCCGAAAGTAGCCACTTTCAAAATAAAGCTGTTCTTTTCAAAATAAAGCTCACACAGAGAGGAAGTGACTCACCGAGGACGACAGGTCTGTGCTGTCTCCCTTGTAACCTGGATTCTCCTACAAACAACAACGAAGATTTTATCTGCTGTAAACAAGCACCGCCATTAGTCAGCCTCAAAAGTCTGTGTTGCCATGGTTACCTCAGCAGCCAGGTAGTTGCCGGTGGCCAGGTGTTTGAAGCGATAGAGGCTGTTCCAGTGCCCCGCCCCTCCACGGCACGGGTCATGATGTACAACCTGACAGATCAATCAGGAGCCATCAATCACAGAAACCTGAGAGGTAAAGAGTGTGAGTGTGTGTGTGTGTACCTCCACCTCCCACAGGGCGTTGGAGCTGGTGGCAGACGTCGCTGACTGCCTCAGAGTGGTTCTGAGGAAAACGTGGAGTTTGCTTTTGTACTCGTCGCAGGTCAGAAACTTTTCCTGCTCGGCATGAAACAGGCGCACCACGTCGCCCTGGGAGACAGAGAGGAAACTGACGTCAACTACAACTCCCAGGGTGCATTTCTGCCTGAACTCTGAAGGTTAGAAGGAGCTAAGGTTAAAAGACCTCTCTCAAGCTTTTATTTTGGTAAACTGGCTCAATCAAAACGAGCTGAATTAGCTGTTAGCCGCTCCAGTTTGTGATGTACTGATGGAAGGACAGACACTGTGTGGTGTACTGTGTGGTGTACAGTGTGGTGTACTGTGTGGTGTACTGTGTGAAGTACTATGTGGTGTACTGTGTGGAGTACAGTGTGGAATACTGTGTGGTGTACAGTGTGGTGTACTGTGTGGAGTACTGTGTGGAGTACAGTGTGGAGTACTGTGTGGTGTACTGTGTGGTGTACAGTTTGAAGTACTGTGTGAAGTACTATGTGGTGTACTGTGTGGAGTACAGTGTGGTGTACAGTGTGGTGTACTGTGTGAAGTACTGTGTGAAGTACTATGTGGTGTACTGTGTGGAGTAAAGTGTGGAGTACAGTGTGGAGTACTGTGTGGTGTACTGTGTGGAGTACAGTGTGGAGTACAGTGTGGTGTACAGTGTGGTGTACTGTGTGGTTTACTGTGATCTGAGCGCGCTCACTCACTCCTTTCAGGACTTCCTCTCTGTGGTCACTGAACATCATGAACAGGTTGATCTTCCAGCTGGTGTTGCAGTTCACAGAGTTTACCTGCAGGGGGAGGAAGAAACACACACACACACACACAAAGAGGGCATAGTGACTGCAGATCCATTTGATGATCCATACAGAGATCAATAATGTAACCAGGAAGGACTGTGACAGGCTGCAGACACACTGACATGTAATATTAAAAATGATGATTTATGTTAACTTCCAGGTCTGTGTTAGTGGAACTTTAACTTCAACCTGTTAATTATTGGCTGTAATCTGATCATAAATCAGCTGAAGAAAATGTCTGCCACCTTCACAAACTGATGAGGCTCCACGACACAGCGACTGTGAGAGAGACTAAACACAGAATGTCAGCTGATCTTTGAAGACTTAAATTAATCTGTACAAAATCATTTTGATGTCATATCAAATCATAACGGCCCCTCCTCCACAGCTGCTTCATGGAAGGTCACATGACGTCCCTGGCTAACATGCTGTTAGCAGCTAACAGTAAGACAGAGAGACAGAGCTGCAGTATGTCGCTGTCCTCTGAGACAAAGAAACTGAAGGAGATCTCCACAGCTAGTGAACACTGATCTGACACTGATCATGTGACAGGAAGTGAACCTCAACTCTGAACAGCCTCTCACCTCTTTACATCCTGGGTGGTCGGTCAGTTCGTAGTTGGAGGCGTGAAGCGGCTGCCCAGCGTTGACCGGGTTCAGGATGACTTTATCACCAACCACCACCTGCAACAGAACGACCGCTCCGAGTCTTACTGCCGCTGGAAACTCCTCAGAAAAACTACTGCCAGTGAATGCACCACAACTGAACACAGACCAGCCGACCAACTGAAAGAACCCCCTCTACGGACGGACCGGTTCAGTCCTGTTGGGTGGCGCTGCAGGGACCCTGTCAGCTCTTATCATGGTGCGTATAAACATGTGACACGGTGTAAAGGACGTACGTTGTCCCCGTTGGCGCGCAGCTTCCAGAACGGCTGGATGAAGAGCCAGGAGCCTTCGTTTCCTGTGGCGTCCAGAGTGACTCTCATGGCGTTCTTCTCCAGCAGAGCCGGCAACCGTTTGTTCACTGTCAGGTATTTGTTACTCTTCATGTGGAGCAGCTGAACACAAAGACCATGAAACATCATCAAACACAACAACCACAACAACGACAACAGCAACAACCACAACAACAACAGGAAGTAAAGTCCCCAGCAAACGAGTGTGTACGAGAGAGTTTAAACATCAAAAGTACAGTTAGCCTGTTTTATTCTGTTGGGTATACTGCAGATTCATGCAACTTCATTAGACACACACACACACACACACACACTCCTTACAAAGGAATCCTTATCATAACAATCTGTTTCATTTAGCAGGAACCACACCCAGTGTGTGTGTGAGTGTGTGTGTGTGTGATGACAGTTCTCAGCCTTGAGGCGAGGTCAATATTGACACTAACAGATAGCAGCGTGTCAATACACCGGGAGTGACACCGTGTGTGTGTGTGTGTGTGTTAGTACATGTCCATGCATGTATCAGCACAGTCATTGTAAAAAAAATAGGGGGGGGTGTAAGGCTCCTGGTTGTCGTGGTAACGGTGAAAGCCCTGGTACACAGCACACACACAGCTGCTCTTTGAGCGGGTGTGTTCAGACGTGTGAGGTCATGTGTGATCCTTTAGGGCTCCTGTAGGTCTGCATGTGGCCACATGGGGGTTAACAGTGAGCACAGCGCTGCTGTCACAAACTAAAAGTCCTGTAACTGTAGGAGCTAAAGACCCACCAAGTGGAACAGAAGCACAGAAAGAGTCTCGGAGGAAGTCCTCCTCGGCTCTCTCGGCGGCGACCCCGACCTCGCCTCCTCACCTGAAGGACAGTTCCATATTTGACGACGTCTCCGTGGACTTTCTTGTTTTCTGTCTCGTTCTGTTTCTGCTCCAGATTGGACGCATGCTGCAAAACACACCCAGATTTACATGAGCTTAAACATGTTGACAGGAAGTGTGTGTGTGTGTGCGCGCGTATGCGTGTGTGTGCGTCACCTGCAGCTTCTGCAGCAGGACCACGTCGGCGATCTTGTCCTTTTCATGTTTGGCTTGTTTGGCTTTCCAGAACTGTTTCTGAGCAGAGTATCGGCTCATGGGACAAACCTTAAAGAGACAGTCTGAAGGAAACAAACAGACGTCAGGTCAGAGGATGTCAGGTCAGAAGACTTCAGGTCAGAAGACTTTAGGTCAGAGATGTCAGGTCAGAAGACTTCAGGTCAGAGGTGTCAGGTCAGAAGACTTCAGGTCAGAGGTCAACCTTCAGACCTTCTGAATGAAGACCATCTGGATGACTGAGAATCTTCATCCACATGTTCAACATGGCTGACTTCCTGTTTCTGAGGACACCTGCAAAAACTTTTTTTTCTCGTCTTCCTGAGGTACACCTGTGTACCAACCTTTGTGTATGTGGGTCAAACAGGGATCTCATTCTAGGGGGCGCTGGTGAGCCATTCGGCCACACCCTTTGGTGTAAGGTCTGGAGGGCTTCTGAACATGATCGGGTCCTCGGAGTTTGCAGCTCTTTCAGTTTTCTGTCTCGTGCTGTGAGCTGATCAGCAGCTCGTCGGAGTGGTTAGATCCAGGCTGCTGATTGGCCAGCAGGCTGAGCAGCTGCAGATGATTGGTAGTTGTGGTTTCAGACCATCACACTGGTGAAGCGACTGACTCTAATCAGATCTTTGGCCGTTCCACACAGAGCTGAACCCTGCATGTCTGTCTGTAGCGTCTGACATTAACTCAGATGAACCTGAGCTCAGCTTCCTGCGGCCGAGCCTCGTCTCATGGAACATCACAGAAACAGAGACGTTCCATGAAGAGCAGCTGATGGGTCTGATGGACCAGCTACAGCAGACTCTTACCTCAGGACCTGAGCTCTTTGCTGCACAGACAGCGTGTGGTGTCGGTGATTAGACTCATGTGAGAACAGGATTACACAGAAACAGTTAAAGGATCACAGAGGGTAAATATTGACTCTCCTCCAGCAGATCCTGTGTGTGTGTGTTTGTCTGTGTGTGTTCGTCTGTGTGTTTGTCTGTGCGTGTGTGTGTAATGCAAACATCATTTGTGTTTGATCACTCAGTCGTTTCATAAAGATCTGAACAAAACCACAAGCAGCTGAATAACAGTTATACTAACACGGAGGTCTGTGGGGACACTGCTGGAACCTCTGGTGGACACTGCAGGAACTGCAGTTCATGGCTCTAGAGATTTCTGTATGATCTAGTATCATACTCATTAAACTCTGAGGTCTGGACTCTGGGTCTTCTTGGGCGGACATGGCTGTCTTCCTGTTGGACAGTTTCACGATGGCTGTGCTGTAAATATCTGACCTGCTGCGACGCGCTCAGCGAGAAGTTTGAGCTGTCACTCAAACACTCTGATCTACTTCTAAACTGGTTCAGCTGGACCGACGGCAGCGAGAGCCATAAGGGGGCAGCTGGTGGAAAACTTCAGCAGCAAAAGTCTCTGAAGGGCCGAGCTGGACTCACATCACACACACAGACACACAAACAGATCACACACTCACTTCACACAGACACACATCACACACAGACACACATACACAGTGTTTCCTACCTCTGAATTTCTTTGGAGGATTCTCCAGATCTCCAGCAGCTGGTTCGACCACACAGCGATCATCCACCAACCTGCATCAACAGGAAACATGTCATCAATTATCAGCTGATTATTGGAGGCAACTCCACAACACCAAAAATATTTCAGTTTTAATGTTTCATGTTTTATACTTTCTGAAAACCAGCAAAACGAGCAGTTGATCTGAACAGCGCCGGCTGAGGCTTGAAGCTCTGACTGCAGCTCTCTGCACCGAGCCAGCACTGCTCTGTTTTTGGTCCGTTTCACAGAAAATGTGACTATGTAAGGACCCGACGGTGATACCTGACCAGTCAGAGCACGACTGAGTGTGAGTGTGTGTGAGCAGGAGAGAGGGGAGAGTGGGGTCATTACAGCAAATCTCTGTTACCATCAGTGTTTAGGAAACAGGGTGGTTCAACAGAAGCAGACACACACACACACACACACACACACACTGAGGCTTTGGGCGCACCACACACACACACACTGAGGCTTTGGGCGCACCACACACACACACACTGAGGCTTCAGGTGCGTGCACATACACACACGGACACACACACTCATTGTGTTTCCATCACTTAACAGAGCATCACACTGACTTACAGTAATTTCCTTTGTGTTAACCTCAGAACAGGTCCCCACAGGACTGTCTGGTAATGAAGGTCCCCACAACACCACAATACAATCTACACACACTCAGACAGTGTGCAGTCAGAGGGATTACACGTTCATTCACACAACACATTATCTACTTCCAGCAGGTGTGTGTTTAACGGGCTCTCCTCCAGCTGCTTCTCTTTCCAGCAGACTTTTATTGTGAAGGAGACGTTCCTTATTATTTCTGTTGAATGTAAAAACAGGAGTTCAGCCTCTTGTTGCCGTGGCGACGCGTGCCATGTGACCTGACTCGTATGTTTGCATTGTTAATTTAAACCAAAACCTGTAAACAAATCACCTGCAAATGTGAGAATTCCCTGCAGAGCTCAGATCAACAGCCTGTCTACACGGTGCAGCTCCTGTCTGCCATGTCACTTTCTCCTCTGTTCCACCAATAACAATATATATTGAAAAGCGTTCCATCCACTAACACAGAGGAGGCGGGGTTTATGACATATATTTCAGCCGACCACCAGGGGGCGAGGCGGGTGTTTTGGCATCACTTTTGGGGAGCTGTCCTGCTGATTGCCTTTATTTTCAGACAATGCTACACACAGCCGTGGTTTAGCATGTTAGCATGCTAACCTTTGCCTATCTGCCCAGCAGGGCTGTCAGTCTGTCTGTCATAAAACAAATCACTGGATAAAATTACAGATGAAAATGACGTGAGCGTGACGATGTGTGGATGTTCGTCTGAAATCTGACTGCAGCTTTGATGACTGCGTTCAGCAGGTCAAACCAACCAGGAGGGGGACCAGCAGGAGTTCCATTCAAACACACTGAAGCCTGCAGGTGGAGGCGCAGCCTTGGACCAGTGGGGGTGAATCCCATCCACAAACCTGCAGCTCGGTTTGTGGATGGGATTCACCTGCTCCTATTGAAATCTACCAATCCAAATTCAAATCAGTTTTCAGAGCGAGGACACAAAACCAGACCGGCCACTCTGCTCTGCTGGGCTTTCAGTGTGTGTGTGTGTGTCGAGTTAAAGCGACAGATGCTCTGACGTTAAACAGCGCCATCTTTAAATGGACAGTCATGCTAGCTGTCTCTGTTAGCGTTAGCCCCGTCTCCACGTGAGCCACCCCGAGATGGACGGTGTGATTTCTCAGAAGCAGCTCAGCTCAGTCAACATACCTGACTGAACCTGAATGGAGCAATCAGCACACACACACACACACACACCTGGAACACACCTGGACCCAGGACAAAGGAGCTGATTGGCTGTTTGTTGCAGCAGACAGAGAGAAATGAGACATCAGGGAAAGTAGAGAAGAAACTGAAGGATATTTTGGAAAAATGTTTGTGACAGACAGAAAGACAGACAGACAGACAAAGAGACAGGCAGACAAACAGAGAGACAGAGAGACAGAGAGACAGAAAGACAGACAGACAGACAGAGAAACAGAAAGACAGGCAGACAGAGAGACAGAAAGACAGAAAGACAGGCAGACAGAGAAACAGAAAGACAGGCAGACAGAGAGACAGACAGAGAAACAGAAAGACAGGCAGACAGAGAAACAGAAAGACAGGCAGACAGAGAGACAGAAAGACAGGCAGACAGAGAGACAGACTGACGGGGTTAACAAAGGTTCAGCATCTACATGAACACTCATGCTAATGATTGCAGGTGAAGCAGGCCCTCCACCTGACGAGGTTTCACCGTCTTCATTTCCATATGTGTGTGTTCAGTGTTTATTTACTGAGGTTCAATAATTTACATGTTGGTCGATTAAGTCAATGACCCTCATGCAGAGAGAGAGAGACAGGCGGCTGCTGGGTGAGGGCTGCAACTTTCATTATACAAGACCAATTACGCCTTTATATCATTTTTATCTGGATGATTTTAGAAAATGGAGGCAGGGCTGGACTAGAAAGACTCGTTCTCATTCTAAGTCATATCCAGTCGAATCTAAGCTTCAAGCATCATCAAGCCTCATTCTACACATCTCCAAAAGTCCTGTCCTCCTCAGCAACCAGCAGGAAGCCATGATGGAGTCACTGTGAGCAGCAGTCACATGACCAACACTCAGAGAGTCTCTGGTTGACCTGCAGATTTCTGTCTGAATACCTGAGTGATTCTGCACACACACACACACTGACTGCAGACACACACACACACACACTCTCTCTCTGACTGCAGACAGGATGGAGCTGATGTTCTGTCCGGCATGGTGCAACCACAGTGTGTGTGTCCACAGTGTGTGTGTCCACAGTGTGTGTGTCCTGTGCCTGCAGCAGACTCTGACTGTAAGTGAACCGGCAGGTTTGTCCACCTGTACATCACTCAGGTGCTTTCAGTTCAAATATGTCGTTCTAAAAAAACAAACTGTGAGCAAACGCAACTCACTGCTAGATAAGTATATATGGACAGTAAAACTGGAAGAACATCTGTGTAACTGTCCACATACTTTTGGAGGAAGAGTGTGCAGGGACTGATATCTGCAGTCAGATAAAGACAGGAGCGACAAGCAGAACGACAAACAGAGAGACGAGCTCAGAGCCAGTTCTGTTAAACTGCCGGATCTGAAGGCGGCTCGGCCACTTTGTGTTTGATTAAATGGGTGGAGGAGGGGCACCTTTATTTACACTTCTCATGCTAGCATAGGCTACCACTACTACTGCTATTACTTATGAAATGTGTTAGCATTAGCATCTAATGTTCTCAGGTGGAATGCACGTGGCAGCTTGTATCACAGACCTTTACAGTGGGTGCTGCTGCTGAATTGTGTGCATTAGAAGCTCAGCGCAGCATGACAGCCGCTGCACGGGATTGTGTATTAGCCATGTTAGCTAGGAGCTTCAGCATCATCAGAGAGTTTCAGAGAGAGATGAAGCACCTCGGCTGCCGTTATTCTTATTTCTCCATATTTCTATATTTCTGGGTGGTGTCCTGCAGCAGGTTAACGCTGAGCACGTCTTTGCAAACTTTACTATATTAAATAACAAGCAGGTTTCCTGTTAGGAGCTGTTGGTGTGAACCTGACCTATAGGTGGCGCCATGGGCTTCATCTGCTGGTAAAACAATGATGACTTATTGTATTTGAGGGTGAGGTCAGTGGAGGCTGCGGAGGCGTAAAGGTCGAGACCATGTATCTGTGTGAGGACCCTGACAGAACCTTCACACGCTCCACTGAGGACCTGGACCCGGGCACTGACGTGCAGCTTGGTCCCCACAAAGTCAGACAAACATGTACAGACACACAAACACACTGGTGGTGGAAATCTCTCTTGGACATGCTCAGTACCACTTCCTTTTCCTGCCATACAAGCAGGCAGAGCTGCCCTATGTGTGTGTATGTGTGTGTGTTGAACTTTGTATTCTAGACACAGACAGAAATTCCTGAATTCTTTAAATGAGTGGAAGCTGCTAACATTAGCCTAGCCTGCTGACATTAGCTGACCTTTTATGAACAATCAGTTTGGAGAAACTCAGTGACAGTGAAGGCAGGGCAATGGCGGCCATCTTAAGAAATGTTTACATGTCTGTTGACATTTGTCAATAAAGTTTGACACAGAGGTGGAAGTTTGTTACATTGAAAGGAGGATTAGCGCCAGTGAAATAATACAGAACAGCTCACTGAGGTTAAAGTCAGACTAGTGTGTTTGACTTAGTTTGACTCTTCAGGCTCTCATTCTCCTTCATATTTACATTTAACCCTTCAGCTCATACGGAGCAGACAGTTACTGCAAACATCATGGTGCACGGAGAGGTCCGTCGCTTTTTGGGGTCCCCGTGGAAACATGTCTGTTGTTGTTTGTGCCGTCAGTTCATTTTCTGAGACACTGACGTTTTGTTGGTTTCACACTCAGGGGACCGTAAAGGCTGACGGACCTGGTGGGACACGCTTGTGATGCTTGTGACCGTTTAAAATATCAACAACTGCCATGGTGCCGAAAAATACATTTGTTTGATTAAAGCATTATTGATTAGAGGATTTCTTATTACGGACATATTCCAGCTGTGTCCGTCACTTTTTGGAGTCCCCCTGAAACATCTGCTGTGGTTTCTTTCTACTTGGGTCCTAAATTAACAGTTTTCTGAACATGTGAGAGTAAAAGATCAATCCATCCATCAATGATATACTGACAGGTGACGTGTTCTTATGATCAGATATCAAAGTTTTCATGGTGCCACTTCAACCACAGAGGAGCTCCTACCAGGCGAGCAGCCACACACAGACACACACACACAGAAACACAGACACACACAGACACACACACAGACACACACACAGAGAAACACAGACACACACACAGAGAAACACAGACACACACACAGAGACACACACAGAGACACACACAGAGACACACACAGACACACACACAGACACACACACAGAGACACACACAGAGACACACACAGACAGGCACAGACACAGACACACACACAGAGACACACACAGAGACACACACAGAGACACACACAGACACACAGACAGGCACAGACACACACACAGAGACACACACAGAGACACAGACACACACACAGAAACACACAGAAACACACAGACACACACACCGGGCCCCGCTGCGGGGTCATCCCGCTGCTTCCAGCCCAGCTGCACTTTGGAACTCCTCCGTCAGGCCGGCTCCTTGGACCCAGCTGTGGGAGCCGGCCCGCGGCGTGTTCCGCAGTCACTCACCCCAGCGTGCTGATGAAGCCGTTGACGGAGCCCTCCGCGTACAGAGACACGATGTCCCCGATGTGGAGGAAGCTGGACGCGGAGTCGGACATCCTGCAGCTGGTCCACGGACCCGGTCCTAGCCCTGTGAGCGCGAGCTCCTTCAAAAGTCACTAAAAAGTTTTCAGCGGCGCCAACAAAGCCCGCGAGCCACTGCCGGGTTCATCAGGACGCCACGAGCCTCACACTGCAGCGCGCGGAACGGTGCTCCGAGTGTGTGTCGGTGCGCCAGGTTACAGAGGTGTACACACACACACACACACACACACACACACACACGGCTGTCCCCTCCCACTGTGTGTGTCTGTGGGTGAGAGAGAGAGAGAGAGAGCGTGGGAGTGGGTGTGTGCGCGCTCACACCGAAGCCTCCGGTATTAAAAACCAGGAAGTGAGTGGAGGTGTTGATAAGACTGCCTCAAGACACACGCGCACACATCACACTCACCAAAACAAAGTGAGGCGCGTGCACGTGTCTCTGAGAGGCACACAGTTCCTCACGAGCTGCACAGGAGCTGAAAGCAGCGACTGTCAATAAACATGGACGACATGACGGCTCCTCACAGGTGAGACCAAAGCACCTGGCTCGCCCCCTGCTGGCTGGCGGAGGTACAGGTCATAAACCCCGCCCCTCCACGTCAGTGGACGGACCACAGACCAACTAAGAAGTGCTCCTCAGACACATGTCATACAAAGCAAAGACAGAAAAGCTTTACTGCTGCTTAAAACAATAAGGTCATCTGAGGCAGGTTCATGGGGAGCTGATGTCCCGCCCCCTTCTGTGGACCCCATGTGACCACTATTCATGATGTTTATGAAATAAGTCCCATTCTGTATAAATGCACGTTGACAAAAACCTTAAAAATAAACTAAAATAACTCAAATACTGTGTGATGTGAGGGCAGCATGCTGTCCACCCTCCTGATGATCTGACAGTGTCTGATCAATGTCATCAACTGCTGCTGCTCTGTCTCCAAAAGGAGAAGTGGTGTGTTCAAGGAGCTCAGAAGCAGAAGTTGAGGGCTTTTATATTGAAACCACAAACTTCCTGAAGATGACAGAAAGACAGAGAGGCGTCCAGCTGTGCAGACGGAGAGTGTGTGGAGTCATGCTGACTGGACTTCCTGTTTGAGCTGTTAAATCAGCAGGCAGACACACTTTAACAGAGCTCCAGTAAACGTCACACGGAGCGGCGTCCTTCCAGCAGCTGCCAAACACGAGTCGGAGGCGAACAGGAAGACAAAAAGGGTCAGGGACAGAAAATGCTTGTTCCTGATTGGCTGGTGTCACTTACGCTTTGCCGTCCAATCACCGCCCACATCCGAGTTTTCAGGGATTGAAATGAGTCCGCTGAGCTCTGCAGAGGAATGAACATGGAGGACACACCTGTGTATGTAAACCAAAGATGAGAAGAACCTGGGACAGAGATCCATTCACTGTGAGGCTGCTCCAACTCCCACAATCCCATCTGACAGGCTTCAGGCTACGAGGTGGTGTTGAACCAGGTTTGGTTCTGTCCAATCAGAGTCCTGTGAGGAAGTGTTGACAGGAGGTCTGGCCAATCAGCTGCTGATGATTCTGGAGAAAGTGCCAGTTAATAAAAACACAGAGAGAGCATCACATTTCTGGATCTGTGCAGTTTACCATCTTTGTTTTATGAAGCTGGACACAAAGAGTCCACAGACAGACAGACAGTAAGAGACAGACAGTGACAGACAGACAGAGAGACAGGCAGACAGATAGACAGACAGAGAGAGAGAGACAGGCAGGCAGACAGACAGTAAGAGACAGACAGTCAGTGAGAGAAAGAGAGACAGACAGTAAGAGACAGACAGACAGAGACAGACAGACAGGCAGTGAGAGACAGACAGGCAGGCAGGCAGACAGACAGACAGAGACAGGCAGTGATAGGCAGACAGAGAGAGAGAGAGAGAGACAGACAGGCAGACAGGGAGAGACAGACAGACAGAGACAGGCCGTGATAGGCAGACAGAGAGAGAGAGAGAGACAGACAGGCAGACAGAGAGAGAGAGACAGACAGACAGACAGGGAGAGACAGACAGACAGAGACAGGCCGTGATAGGCAGACAGAGAGAGAGAGAGAGACAGACAGGCAGACAGAGAGAGAGAGACAGACAGACAGACAGGGAGAGACAGACAGACAGACAGACACACAGAGAGAGAGAGAGACAGACAGACAGAGAGAGACAGACAGAGAGAGACAGACAGGCAGACAGACAGTCAGTGACAGGCAGACAGAGAGACAGAGATAGACAAGCAGACAGGCAGAGACAGAGACAGAGAGAGACAGACAGACAGAGACAGAGTGACAGACAGACCCTGCAGGTTAAACTCTTTACTAACAGTCATCAGTAGTCCTCTCACACCACCTGTCCTCTGCATTAAAAGATTTATAAAATGAGGGGGGCCTCTGTGTGTGTCTGTGTGTCCATGGTGACAGCGGGCATTTCTGTGATCACCATGGTGACGGGAAATTGAATGCAGGAACGCGTTTGTTTCTTGTGAAGCGTAAAAACTTCGGCCGGCCGAATGAAAGCAGGCTTCCTGTGAGGTGGATCAGAGGGGCGGGCTTCACGTCCACGGGTTCAGCCGCTGAGTGTGGGTCACATGACTTATTATTTTTTCCCTGATTAAACACCAACATGTCACATGTCACAGGATGGGAAGTGTTGACATCTTTAAAGTTCATCATGATCATAAAGATCAATAAATACATCGAGTCATATCAATACTTCTGATGTGAGAAAGTTCGTTTAGGTCAAACTTTCCTCAGCTGATGGTTTTGTTTATTTTAAGGTCTGCAGAGAGTCCGTGTGAGTGGGTGGGTGTGAGTGTGTGTGACACAGTTGTGTTTACCTTCTGAAGTGATGTGGGCCACAGGGCTCTGAGGATGGACAGATTTAGATGAAGACAGCTGTCTACATGGGGAGAGGATCTAAAAACACACCAGACTTTCCATCTGAACGTGAAACCAGCCGCGGCCTCCTCCAGAGGTTACAGCCCGGCCCAGGCCGCACAACTGGAGCGAGGAGGGGGAGGAGGCAGAGAGAGGTGACAGTGATGTGTTCACTGACAGCACATCTGAACAGTGATGCGTTCACTGACTGATGGAACACTAAAGACACAGTGGAACTGAAGACCCAGCATGCTGGTGCTGCATCTCTACGGGCAGAGTAGAGATAAGGCTGGACATGTCTGTGGACACGGAGGACGTGTGTCTGTGGACATAGAGGACGTATGTCTGTGGAAACGGGGGACGTGTGTCTGTGGACACGGAGGATGTGTGTCTGTGGACATAGAGGACGTATGTCTGTAGACATAGAGGACGTATGTCTGTGGACATAGAGGACGTATGTCTGTGGAAACGGGGGATGTGTGTCTGTGGACACGGAGGACGTGTGTCTGTGGACGCGGAGGGCGTGTGTCTGTGGACATAGAGGACGTGTGTCTGTGGACACGGAGGACGTATGTCTGTAGACATAGAGGACGTATGTCTGTGGACATAGAGGACGTATGTCTGTGGAAACGGGGGATGTGTGTCTGTGGACATGGAGGACGTGTGTCTGTGGACACGGAGGGCGTGTGTCTGTGGACATAGAGGACGTGTGTCTGTGGAAATGGGGGACGTGTGTCTGTGGACACGGAGGACGTGTGTCTGTGGACGCGGGGGACGTGTGTCTGTGGACATAGAGGACGTGTGTCTGTGGAAACGGGGGACGTGTGTCTGTGGACATGGAGGACGTGTGTCTGTGGAAACGGGGGACGTGTGTCTGTGGACATAGAGGACGTGTGTCTGTGGACATAGAGGACGTATGTCTGTGGAAACGGAGGACGTGTGTCTGTGGACGCGGGGGACGTGTGTCTGTGGACATAGAGGATGTGTGTCTGTGGAAACGGGGGACGTGTGTCTGTGGACACGGAGGACGTGTGGTTGTGGACATAGAGGACGTGTGTCTGTGGACACGGAGGACGTGTGTCTGTGGACACGGAGGACGTGTGTCTGTGGACACGGAGGACGTGTGTCTGTGGGTTAGATCGAGTGGTTTTATATCTGCTCCAAACCAAACAGGACTGTCAGCTCAGAGGTTTCAACGGGATTTAAGAGAAAAAAGGAATTTCATGCTCTGTTGTTTCACACCAACATCTTCCACAGACGTTCTCTCCCATATAAGGTGTGTGAGTGTGTGTCTGTGTGTGTATGTGTGTGTCTGTGTGTGTGTGTGAGGGTGTGTTCACTGACCCGTGCTGCCCTCCGTGTCTTTCCACAGGAGAGACTGACAGCCTTATATAGAGCTGCAGGAGGCGAGTGGACGGAGCAGGACAGCGTGTCCATATTCAGTCCATCCACTCACCTGACTGGTGGAAACATGGAGGACCTGAGACAGTGGACAGCTGGTGGAGCCTCATGTGAGACAGACAGACAGGGCTGTCTCAGGTGTCCTCACAGAAAACTGTTTGCAGAGACCTAATAAGGCGACTGAACGCCGTCAGTGTTTGTAACAATAAACGCCTCAGATCCCTGTCTCTGGGGTTGAAGATTCATACAGGTCATTTTCAATCAGACACACACAGATACACACAGAGACAAACACACACACAGACACACACAGACACACACATACACACACATACACACACACAGACAAACACACACACACACACACACACACACACACACACACACACACACACACACAGACAAACACACACACACACACACACACACAGACAAACACACACAGACACACAGACACACACAAACACACAGATACACACAGAGACAGACAGACAAACAGTTTTGTGCTGATCAGTGGAAACTGTTGAGAGCAGTAGGAAAGTCCATCAGTTTGACTGACACAGAGCAACACCGGCCTCCAGTGGCAGAAAGATGAAGTGCAGAGGAGCTCCTCAGTGACATGCTGTGTTCACTGTAAACACACAGAGGCTTCAAACAGACGTGGAAGCTAATTACAAATATTTTTCAATTAAATATGAATTTTAAAAATCGCAATGTGCTGTAAAAAAAATAAAAATATTAAAAGAAGAGACCGTCAAATGTGATTTAACGCGGCCTGTGAATCATCCCGGGTTGGAGTCAGCAGTGGTGTAATGACAAGGGTGATTCTAGGGGGCACCGTGGAGCCATTTTGCGATGTACATTCATGAATCAATTAAAAAGCTCACATTTCACCATCTTGTACAAAGTCCGGTGAGTTTTGAAGTGTTTCAGGCCTCATCACAGATTCAAGTTTCCGTCAAAAAAACCCTGCAGAGACAAATAAATACAAACACGCCTGCAGTGACAGCTTTGATCAGGTCAACATTTTGTGCACGTATTCAGACAAAAATAATCAAATAACCATCAAAAAACAAACACACGAATCACAAAATCAGAAACAGTGTAGATGAGGTTTTAAAGTTGCGGTAAGCTTTTCTCTTTCTGGCCACCAGCAGGGGGCAGCAGAGGGGAGCGTTTCCACCAGTGTGTCTGTGTGAGAAAGTGAGAGCCAAAAAGAGCAAAGGAAAGTATGCGTGCGTGGTTGTGCAGACAAATGTGTGTGTTTGTGTGCGTGCCAGCCTTGTTTGTATGCTTCTGTGTGCGTCCTGACAAAAGCTCCATCCAGCCGTGCTGCAGAGGGCTGCTCGTTCCCAGAGACCCTCAGAGGCTCTGCCGCCTGCAGCCCAGCTCGTCCCCCGTCCTGCTGCTGCCGGAGCTCCGCCGCCTCTCTGGATCACTGATGGATGGGTAAAGCAGAGAAGAGGTTCAAACCCGGAGGACCCAGAGGAGGGACGTCTGATCTGAAGACAAACTGCTGTTCTTGGTTCTTCATCCTCATTGAGTTGGGTTGTTGGATCTCTGCCTGACACTGGTCTCTTTGTGAGGTTGCTGCGTCTCTTACAGGACGGTGTTTGGGAACCTGTTCTGCTCCAGTTCTGGAACTTCTCTGGGAACCCTGCTGGAGGTTTTGTTGTTGTTGTTGCAGAAACCTGAATGAGAGTGTGTGCCATGGCTGCGCCGGTCGGTGTGTGGCTCTGCCTGTTGCTGCCGCTGCTGTCCACCGATGCAAAGAGCGTGGGACAACATGGTGAGCAGGACGGGAGCGTCCAAACACCCGCCTCACGGACCAAGCTGGAGCCGCTCTGGAACAGCAAGCAGGACAAAACCCAGCACGACGCCCCAGACCAGAGCCTCCTTCTCCCTGAGATGCTGGACCTTGACCTTGACCGCCCCCGCCGCCTGGCCCGCGGTGCAGACGAGGACGAGCAGCAGTCCACCTTCAGTCACTCCTTCGAGAACGACTGGGTGACGGCGCCTCAAGTCACCAAGTTCAGCAACGAGACAGACGTAGCAGGAGGTGACCGCGAAGACGACAACAGCGTCTCCGACAACACCACCAAACCCAGCGAAGACGCCCCGGGACTCTTTAACCCTTTCTACCCACTGGCGGAGAGTTCGTACTCAGCCTACGCTGTCCTGTTCCTGGCCGGCATGGTGCTGGCGGTGGGCGTGGTCGGGAACATGGCGGTCATGTGCATCGTCTGGAACAACTACTACATGAGATCCGCCTGGAACTACCTGCTGGCCAGCATGGCGTTCTGGGACTTCCTGGTCCTGGTGCTCTGCCTGCCTGTGGTGGTCCTCAACCAGCTCTCCCATAGGAGGATCCTGGGTGACATCACCTGTCGCATGGTGCCTTATATGGAGGTGGGTGGGGCTTATGTTACAATAAGAGGAAAGTCATGTGAGTGAGTGAAAAAGTTCTCCTGAAGGAGACTTCGTCACATTTTTAACCCTAAAGATAAAAAAAGCCATTCCATTTCCCAAGATGCATCTCTGTTTCCAACCCCAAACAAAGATGGCAGCCAGACCGGAAGCTGCTGTTGTTGGAAACCATTTTTAACCGTGACAGTTCAGCTGTGAAGTCGCTTCAGTTTAATGTGTCTCAGTTCAGTCAGGAGAGGCTTTAACCAAGAACACGCCTTCTGATCGAGAAGGAGCTGCGAGTACCAAAAACCTGCTCCACTTACATCGCAATAATTAAAAGGAACATGTAAATATTCCCGAACAACAATCAGCTGGAGCCTGAGTTACATTCAGATCTGTGTTCTGAGTCAAACTGATGCTGAACTCGGTTGCCACAGTAACTGGTTCCCGAGTCTGCTGGAACGTCCTGCTGCTGCATTCATGGTCTGACAGGAACAAATTTGGGGTGAACATGATTTGTAAACTGGTCCGTGGCGGCCATGTTGGACCAGAGGAGCGTTTCTGTCCAACTCGGCCCAGTGAGACAGGAAGGAGGTGGAGCTGCTGCTGAGAGGTGGGGCTCCACCTCCGTCCTGTCCGTCTCACCCACCTGGAAGGTCAGACTGACTGTGACCACGCCCCGGAGCAGGACGAGGTCTGCAGGCTCTGAGACCTTTAATCCAGCGTGTTTCTGTTTTTATCAACGATCCATCAGAAACTACAGAAGAAGTTTCTCAGAACTTTGACATGTTCAAAACAAAACCTTCAAACCAGAGCTGAGAAAAGAGTCATGATATTGAAAGTGAGACGTCCTGTGTTGATGTGTTTTCCTCACAGTTCTTGTTTTTATGTCCATTCCTGCTCATTTTGTTTTGGACTTCTGGCCTTCAGACTCAGCTCAGAGTGGCTCAGATGTTTACGTGGATCTTTGTGCGTCTGCCCTCTTGCTCTCCAGTGTGTGTGTGTGTGTGTGTGATGATTTTCACCGCTCGTCTCGTCCTCTCTGCAGGTCGTGTCCCTGGGCATCACCTCCTTCACCCTGTGCGCTCTGGGCATCGATCGCTTCCACGCCGCCACCTCCTCCTCCCAGCCGAAGGCTCGGCGGGTGGAGCGCTGCCGCTCGGTGCTGCTGAAGCTGCTGCTGGTGTGGCTCGCCGCCCTGCTGCTGTCCAGCCCTGAACTCTTCCTGTGGCAGCTCAGCCAGGCCGTGTCTCCGTCCAGCGGCCTGCTGGTGGACTCCTGCGCCATCACCCCCTCCTCTCCTCTGTCCCTCTACCTGCCCGACTCCCTGCACTCTCTGCTGCTCAGGTACCACCAGGTGAGGCAGGATCACATGACCTTCAAAACATATGCAAATTCAGAGGTAGTTCTTCAGGTAGACAGCAGGTGGCGCTGCTCTTTACCTGAAGCACTCCAGCAGGTGGGTTTATGGAGGACAGGATGAGGTCAGGACATCTCAGCTGACTGTCTGCTGGTCTCTGCTTCAGGGTCGCATGTGGTGGTGTTTCGGCTGCTACTTCTGCCTCCCCGTCCTCTTCACCATCCTCTGCCAAATGGCCACGCGCAACGTCAACAGCGACTCCAGCTCCGCCCAGAAGCAGCGCGGCCATGACGACCGCTCCTCCGCCCAGAAGCGGCAGCAGCACCAGGCGGTGGAGCGGCAGCTGAACTGCACGCTGCTGGCACTGGCCGTCGTTTATGGCGTGTGCGCCCTGCCCGAGCATGTCTGCAACATCACACTGGCCTACACACACATCGCCGTCTCCGAGGACACCGCCGCCATGCTGGCTCTGCTGCATCACTTCCTGCTGTTCTTCAAGTCGTCGGTGACGCCGGTGCTGCTGCTGTGTCTGTGTAAGGTAGGTCAGGCTGGTCATCGGGTCATTAGCTGTTCTGCTAGCATCACTGAGGCCGTTGGTTGGGGGTGTTTGGGCTTATCAGGTCAAACCGGGGAATGTTCCTTGTTTAAACCACGTTAGCTTGCATGCTAACTGACGGTCTGTGTTCCAGGCTCTGGGTCAGGCCTTCATGGACTGCTGCTGCTGCTGCTGTCAGGAGTGTCAGCCAACCGCGGCTCAAGGCTCGCCGGGCTCTGCCAAACTGAAGGCAGCCAACGAGACGTCCATCTTTTTTGACAAGGCTAAAGACACGTCAGCCATCTTGTCCATCTCTAGTTAGAGCCGTGGGTCCCTCTTAGACCATCGATCCATCGTGTTTGTGTTAGTTCCTCTTTCTTTTAGCTCTTTCTTCTTCTTCTTGTGTCTCTCTTGTGTTCTTCATCATCATCTCTCTGTATGATACTCCTCTGTGGACTCAGAGCCCCCCCCCAGCTTCCTGTCTGAGCAGGAAGTGATGTTTAATCTGTAGTGAGATTAGCTTTGCTGTACTTGCACACCAAGCTGATGTAAAAGCAGGAGCCTGTTTCACAAAGGACTCTTGTCTCCTGGACCTCCTGCAGAGCTGGGACAGTCCAGCTGTGGGCTCTGCTCCTTAGATCGATGCTGTGACACCGTTCACTGTTTTATAGAAGATATAAATTAGACAAATGTTTGCTGCAGTGATAAGATGCTACTTGAATAATCAGGATGTAGAGCTCGACGTTTGGTTTGTTTTCTGTAGAACAATCAGACTGAAGCTCAGAGGGATCCGAGCAGCCGTGAAGGCAGAAATAATCCGGCCTGCCGGTCGTCCCCGTGATGACATCACACAGACACACACATCATCCTCAGCATGTTAGCACGGCTGACACACACAAATCATCACAAACATGCACCATTCTTAGTGTCTGTGGGGGGGGGATCCATAACTAAACCCGTTAGACTGCATTAAGGCGGTGTGATCGGCCATCTTTACCTCCCTCTGTGAGCTGCTCGTCAGCCTGACAGCGATTATTTCTGCCTGAACGGCTGTTCCGATGTTAACGTGCAGGTGTGTTTCTGTGGAGGAGGCGGCGACTGTGTGTGAAAGTGAAGAGGAAGGACACCTGAGGACACCTGAGGACGGCCTCGGTGTCTGTGCAGGAGGTGTAGTGTATTAATCTGTAACTGTAGGAGCTGCGGTGTGAGCGTGGCTCAGTTTAATGCTAGCGCCATCACTAATCACCTCTCTGTGTGATGTTTTTTTCATGTCACCTGCTTTTGTAATGTTCGGCGTCACAGTGTGTGTCAGAGCCGACCATGCCCTGTAAGCCCCGCCCACCAATAGTCTGCACCAGCCAACCGGCACCGAGTCGTCCGGCTGACACGCAGGTTCACACGTGAGGCGCTGTGTTTCTGTGCAGGTGAAATAAAGGGCTGAAAGTCAAAGTGACCGTGGCCTCGGCGCCTGACTGTCCGCTCACACACACACACCAGCAGCATCCACATTTTACCACGACGATTCCAACACTCAGACAGGTGATCACTGATTAGTACAAGTCAACAGATTCTTAAAGGAACTCTTTAGAGTTTTCGTCTCTGTGTCCTCTCTGAGGAGGATTTCCCTCAGCAGAGCTGCTGTCCTGCATATCAACGACCTTACTACTGTCCCATTGCCATGGGATACCACACACACACACACAGTCCTGTTAATTTAGAAACTCTTTTCTAATCAATGCAAGTCTCTCTCCTCGCCCGTCTTTGCCTGGTCGCCCCTGGCAACCCATGAAGGGGGCTTTACACATTTAAAGGGCAGTCAGGACATGGTGGTGGTTCCTGTCTGCGGGGCAGAGGAGCTGGGAGCCGTCGGTCACCGCCATCTTTTCTATCAGAAGACGGATCCTTCCAGGTGAACAGGAAGTCACTGCGTCCCAGTTTGCAGGGTGTGGGGGCGTGACGAAGAACCTGCTGGGTCTGTGGATGACTTCCTGTTTGTCTGTCCCAGGGTTCTGCTGCAACCTTCACCACCAGAGACGGCTCTTATGGAGCCTCACTGTACCACTGTGATGTCATCAGGAACTGAGACACACTGCTGGGACATGTGCAGGCTGGTGTTAGCTGTTTAGCTTACATCATGCTAACAGGCCAGATCGCCTTCAAACACTTTGAGGAGCCGACTGTCAATCACAGATCTGATTATCACAACAATTATTACCCAGAATTCTACAGGAATGACCCACTTCTCCAGTCACTGCAATGTTGAGCCAAGCCTCTAGTGGCTGTTGGTGGTATTACACTTAAACGTCAGATTCAAGTCATCGATTCTCAAGATGCTTTACAGCCTGAGGTTACAGTCTGAGGTGAAAATCTGCTAGTTTGTATGAAGTAGCCACACCCCCTTTATAAACAACCTTAACACTAAACTACATGCAAAGGTTGTCCTGGAACAAGGAGGAGGAGGAGGAGGAGGAGGAGGAGGACGGCCGAGCTGCAGGAACAGAGTGTTTCAGGAGGCCGGCCATGTTGTTCTCATTAGTAGTGATGAGAGCTCGCCCCTCTGATACAAACCGCCGAACAGACCGCCTCTGTTCACTAATGAACGCACACACTGAGGCGACTAGACCTCCATTGGTCATGCAAGAGCTTCTCTGAGCCAGACTGGATGGGAACCAACAGCCGGCGGTGGTTGTGTAACAGGAAGGTCACAGGTTCGATCCTCAGGCCGGGGGGGGGGGGGGTGTTTCATGCAGTCACACACACACCTGCCTACATTTAAGACCTGCATCATAGCCGCTGATACACATGAAAACAACACTGCTGAACATCTGAGGATGAAACACAGCAGCAGGTAAGTCATGGTGTTTTAGGCCGGAACATGAACTTTCCAACGGTCCTTGAATGTATGTTGGAAAACGTTTGATCAAACTGTCAATGTTTAGATAAGCATCATCTTCAGGTCATTGCTGTGAGAGCAGCAGCATCACACTCACTGTGTGAAACTCTGACATGAAGCACCACTTGTGTAGAACTGTGTGTGTGTGCATCCCCAACCACAAGCTCAATGAACACAAATTAATCTGACCTGAATGTCTCTCTCACACACACACACACACACACACACACACAGGAGCACAATGTCTGTTTTGTTCTGTGGGAAAACTGATGAGGAAAGGAGGAGGAGGAGGAGGGGGATACTGTTGTCATGGCGATAAGTGTGGGGTCCTGACAGAGAGCTAGGTTGACTCTCACTGGGAACAAACACACACACACATACACACACACACACACGGTGGGACCACCTTGTACTGCAGGCAGGAAACACTGAGGCCTGCTTCTTTGTTGATTGGTATAAAAGTAGCCACACACACACACACACACACACACACACACACTGTGAGTGTCACCCACTTGTTGACAAGGACCATGGAGGGACGGGGGAGGCAGTGTCTGTGGAGTTATCCTGAGTTTGGAGTTGTTATCAGTGCGATCACGTCACAGCCAGATGACCAAATGACCGGCTTTCTGCGGCTTTCTCAAGCTTTCCGCTTCTGTTTTGTCCGACGTTCTTTCAGTGGCTGAGAACGCTGCGCTCCACACTCTGTGCTACTCCTCTAAACTGTCACTTATCCTCCAAAATAAAAGCCCGGACGACAAGAGAGCTGCTGGTCTGATGCAACAGGAGGACATTCCGCTGGCAGCCATGTTGGAGCCTCCAACAGGCTTCAGACTGACAAAAACACTTCACACTGTTCTAATTTTAACCCTCATCCACTTCCTGTCATCTACCAAACCTCATAAGGTCCCTGCAGGTCAGCGACGCTGAAGTCCTGATCTTATTGCCGGTCAGATCTTTGATCCTGTATCAGAGCTGAATGTAAACAGACTGATGTCCTCTGGTCTGACAGCTGAAGCTGATTTAGCCCATAAAACATGTTAGCATGCTGCTAACACCTGCTGGTTGGTCAGTATGCTAATCAAAACGTAGCATCCTGAGCTGACACCTGAGAGGTTGCAGGTTCAGAAAACAGGATGTTGAACTGAAGAGGGACTGGCTAGCTGCTAATGCTAGAAACACACCGTTTAATGAACACACACACACACACACACAGGGTGTGCCTGGATTCAGAGAGGTGGTTTGTGGGCCGTGTGTGTGCTGCCCCCTGCTGTCTGATCACCGACTCTGCAGCTCTGTGGTAAACGGTGGATTATTGAAGGACGGCAGCGCCTCATTTCTCCATGGTTTTTATTTAGTGTCATACACAAGCATTATTATATGAACTGAATCAAACGATGTACAGACAGACAGACCAGCCCGGTCATCCTGCACGTCCAAACAGAACCAGAACCAGGAGCACAGCGGCCCAGACAGAAACAAACAGTTCCCCCTGCAGCCTCATGGGATTCTGTTTCATCTCAGAAATATCAACATCTGTCCGATCATCTGTCACGTGTTCCAGGTTTCATCATTTTACCAGACGTTATGAAATATGTCGGTCCAAACACTGGTCAGTTTATGACAGATCATCACAAGTCCAGACTGTGAACAGACCGAAGCCCGGGTCTGGTCCGGTCACTGCTTCTAATCTAACTGCAGAAGATGCAGACATGATGACATTTCATGACTTTAATCTGAATGATACAGAACCAGTGAAAGGCTGTGGCATGGCTGGTCGTCTGGGCACCGCCTCAGTGTGGACGTGCAGGATCACAACACCTCAAACACCACGGCCACAACCCAACATGTTCGCCTGTGACAGGAGGTCTGTGGGGAGCGCCGTGTAATCACATGACTCCTCTGCAGGTCGCCTCATTGGACTACAGACGTTTTAAGTAGCACTGCACCAAAACATCTCCCGGCCCTCAGCAGGCAAGCAGAAGACACCAGAGCCAATCAGAGCATCACAGAGGGGCGGGGTCACCTAACAGGGGGTAAACTGGTCAAAGAGGCTGGTGAGTCTCAGAGTTTACCGTCTGCAGTGACCTCAGAGGCCACGACGAGACCAGCTGGACTGATTACAAATTCTGATCAGCAGGCGCTGGCTGGTTCAGGACCTGGAGTGAGGAGCAGCCGTCGAGCAGAGGTCTGGGAGTTGTGCTTGTTGTTTGAACGGGAGGCTCTTCAGGGTTTGTTTGGACCCTGCTGCAGGGTCGGGTGAAGCAGGAGTGTGAAACCATTGACAGTAAAAACTATGGACAGAGCTTCCGTGACGTCACCCGTTTGTTTCTGAAGAGCCGTTTTGAGGCTCGGTGGGAGGTTCCGGGACGTTGATGACCGCCGCCATGTTGACAGCGTCACGTCCGCCAAAACTCCAAATATGGACAAAAAGGGGGAGCACGAGCGGGGTTTAGGGGGGCGGGCGATCGTGGAAGCAGGAAACTCACGCTGTGATACGTCGACTGTCTGTCACTCAAGCGGCAACGCCCATAATTATGCGTAATTTTAAGTCCGAATACAATTGACACTAGAAGAGAACCTATCATCTGAGACCAGAGTGGTTTTTTGTACCAGGCTGTAAACATGTTCTTTTCTGCTGTGAAGTCGGCCATTTTAACATGGGAGTCTATGGGAAATGACTCGCTTTTGGAGCCAGCCCCCAGTGGTTGCGGCGTGAATTACAAGTCTGAGCTGCGAAGGCTGCCGCTTGTGTGAAACACACAGTGCACTGATCGAGCCGTGAACGTCAAGAGGCGGCGTGGAGCGTGCACGCGCGCGCACATAAGGATGGTCCTCTGACACCCGAGGCTCCGACACATGCGCGGTAGCTCATGAAGCAATTGTTTCGAACCACTGTGCCGAGGCTTGCTTCGGTCACGTGGCTAGTGACGTTTGAACCACTTCAGTGACGTTTGAAGCAGTTGAGTGCTTCGAGCGGCATACGAGTCATGTGATTGGATCGGGTTGTGAATCGCTTGGTGGGATCGAGTGTGTTCAGGGATATAACTATATATCAATATATAGTAATAGATCAATCAGTTAGATGGTGAAATATATTAGCTACATTGATACTTTTATCGGTTTGATTGCTGCAAAGCAATCGAACTCTTGAGATTCTTTAAATATGAGTTAAATATTTTACTTAGATGCAAACGATTCACGTTTATTTTTTTATTATTTATATCTAAGAATTTCATAGCATTAAACGCAGTTAATCGCAATTTGTCTTTGTGTACATTTTAGTAGAATAAAAGTTACTGATCACGTTTCTCTTGCGTGTGTGTGTGGAGGACCTCTCGCTGATTCGTGTATCATAAGTTTTGAACCCGGAACCTCTCGCCCCAAAACCGACGATGATTCCCCTACACCACCATCCAGCTTCGATCTCTGCTGCAAATGCTTCAATTGTGTTAAACATTTTAATCGGATTAATCATGATGTTTGATTAGCCCTAATTATTATGTATTCACTTCAAATGTAACTTTGTAACAATTGTGTGCAGTGAAACTGAAAGTTTAATGTATTTTATTGTGTCAACCATTCAACCATGTAGTGTAGTCGAACGAGGCTGCACGGCGATTCAAATCCCAAACAATCCATGAACCAATAACACACACCGCAATGCATTTTATTCACCACTAGATGTCCTACTCGAGCACTGTGTCAATGAAGCCTCGAGTAATGAACCTTTTTCTTGAATCAGGTGTCGAAGCTTCAACAAAGCCTCGAAAACCCATCACTACGCGCACACACACACAAACAGGCAACGCTCGTTCTTGTTTGTTCTGCACTCTGATTGGCTGCTGTCAGGACCAGGATGTAAGGAGAGCCAATGAGAGGACGGAGCTGAGGGACATCAGAAACACAACGGTCACATCAGCTGAGTGGCTGCTGGAGTCAAACCATCACACATAACAAATAACCTTCATCCATTGATAATCTGCTGACTGCACGTTTGTTTCGAGTTTGATTTATCGTCCATATTTACAGTTAACTAAATAACTCATTTTTGTATTGACTTTAAACATGGCGTCACTTTTCGTTGTTGTGAATGTGTTGACATCAATAAAAACCTTTAACTCGAGCTCTTTAAATTAAAAGTTTAATATGTGAACCAAACAATGACATCGCTTCATTCTGTCCAAGCGCAGCGCGAGATCACATGACACCTCTGGTCCAATCGGCAGACAGCTCAGAGCAGGAAACACTGGTTAGACGACCGTAGCAGACTTATGAAGTCAAAAATCAACAGTAAAAAACAATAATAATATAAAACATAAAAAGCTCATTACAGAGATATGAACAGAAACGAGAACACTTCATCTCAGAGTACCACTTCCTGCCCGGACACATCTGGTTATGTCACAATAAGAAGATTATTAACATTATTCTTATTATTAATATCTTACAAAAACAAAATCAACAGTGCAATAAAAAGGTTTTTTAACCCCTCGCTCAGCAGGAGAGAGAGAGAGAGAGAGGGAGAGAGAGAGAGAGAGACGGCGAGGGGCGGGACTTGGCGACGAGGAAGGAGAGACCGAATGTAACATCCAAAGAAAAGAAAGAAGGGACACAGAGGAGGACGAGCAGTTTACAGGAGGGGATGGGGGGGGTGGGGGGTGCATGGATGGATGTGGAGGTAGAGGTGATGGAAGGCGGGAGAGAGGAGGATGATGGGAAAACTTTAGAAAGGTCCACACTGCAGGCTCGAACCCGACGCTAACCGGCCGACCGTGACGTTTGTTAAGAAGAAACTTCATCCCAGTGAAGTCATGTGAGCCGAGTCTGATGGCGGCCGCTGTGTGGACCTGTACAGATGCACGGATACCACCTCCCCTGCTGTCACTGTGTGCTTCAACCAGCCGTTAACCCCCTGAACTCCAGGAATCCACCCACCCCTCACTGCGGTATAAAGTGTCGCACAGTAGTAAACCTGCTGCTCACTCTGCAGGAAGCTGCAGGTCAGACAGGGACTCTGAGTGTTGGTCATGTGACTGCTGCTCACAGTGACTCCATCATGGCGTCCTGCTGGCTGCTGAGGACAGGATGTTTTTAGTGGACTCTTTGTTTCTGGAGGTTTTAATGCATACGTGTTGAATAAAGTGGTTTAATGAAAGGTTTGAAGCTGGTTGAACTTAAACACACTGTGACGTGTTGAAGGTGTTTTTGGGGGTCTGCCCACGTCTGCCCCTCAGCGCCACGCCACACACGCCTCTTCATGCTGAATGCTGTGTCGGGTCTAATCACAGGAAGAAGCTGCGTATAAGGAACTCAGACCTGTCCGTCCTGGAAAGGCTCCCGTTTCTAACTCTGTGAGAACGTTTCGAACTTGTGTGTTTGTGTGCTGCTGAATAATGGACGCCGCCGCTGAAAGAACAACCACGGATGTAGCCGCAGGAGCAGCCCGACATGACAAACGCCTGAACCTACACCCACACGTTCCACAGCATCCGTCCAGAACAGCACCACACTGCCTCAAGCTGGTGTCGCGTGACCAGTAACAAAAGCTTCATCCTGTCCTTCATACAGGGAGCTGCATGAGAAGAGAGCTCACAGACTGTGGACGGATTTTATTCAGCACACAGACTGAGGAGTCTGATCCTAGACACAGGTTATTCCTGCTGTGGGAAATACAGCTAAACACGGTATCAGTGCATCCTGGGGGGGGGGGGTTAATGCAAAGACAGGGTGGGTGTGAGGGAGGATGGATGGAAAGGGGGGGGGTAGTTGGGCTTGGCCTGTGTTGTTGTTGCGGAGGGGGGGTGTCATTTCTCAGGAACTCCTCTTAGTCCTGGAGTGTTGGATCAACCACTGAAGAGTGATGTCTGCAGAGAGAGAGGCTGATGTCAGAGCAGGTGTGTGTGTCAAGTCAAGCTTTATGTGAGTGTGTGTGTGTGAGATAAAGGTGACCATGTGATGAGGCTGTGAGATAAGTGGACCTCTGCATCATGATGTGGTCAGAGACCCCACAGGAGGCTTTTATTTTGAAGTTATAAAGTGTTCTGTGGTCACTGCACACACACCATAAATAGAGCAGTGCAGGAGCTCAGACTCTGACCTGTGAGGACCATTAAAGGGACAGTCCACCACATCAAGAACGACAAACTACACCCACAGCAGGATCAGGCAGAGGGACCCACACAGTGAACAAACAGGAGCAGCTCACAGCTCCGCTTGCGCCTCCTGGTGGTTGAAAATATGCAAACAAGCGACTGTGGTGTCACTGTCACTGTACAAGCACTGACTGACTGAGATCATTTATATTGATTTATGATCTTATCCAGACCTGGAAATAAAACCTTATCCATTTAAAATGTATTCATAAAATCCAGACGCAGACTTTCTTAGACTGAGGAAGATGCTGCCTGTCTCAGGCTGAAAAGATGACTGTGTGTGTGTGTCTGTGTGTGTGTGTGTGTGTGTGTGTGTGTGTGGTACCGATGTTGTCTTTCTCCTTGCAGGAGATGGAATAGCAGCAGATCTCTCTGTCCTGGATGGCCGACAGGTTCCTGATTAGAAACACACACAATCAGTAACAGATTTAGCTGGCCGATCAATTGCCAAGAGAAATTATTGTGATAAGCGATAATTTTGAGACCATGTTCAACTAATATAATGATAACAACATATAATGCAAGTACACACAGATCAATAAACTTTCATTTCTAAAGAACATTTAACTCTGGAAAGGCCCCAATCATCAACACTATTATTATTATTAATAATAATGATATTAATATTAATGTTAATATTGTTATTATGAGTATTACCATGGCTTATCTGAGCACAGTCAATGGAGTTAAGTCAAACCAACTAGCACGTCATGAGCAACAGAGCCAAACAACACGCACTCTACCTGCTGCTGGGAGTGGGCTCACCTGTATGTGCACATGTGTCTGCATGTGTGTTTGTGTGCACACGCGTGTGTGTGTATGCGCATCAGGCCGCTGCAGTGAATTTTAAAAACGCCACCATGTAGACAGAAACACATAAAAGAAACTGATAGCAGAGATGAACTGGGCAAGAGGACTAATGGGTGGAGCTGCCACGAGTGCCGCCAGTAAGAAGGCAGAGAACTACACTCTACAACGCGGACTCTCTCCGAGGTTGTATACATAAGCATGTTTATTCTCGTTGTTTGTTGTATCGAAGTGTTGAACCGGTGTTGTGCAGCTTCACAGCCCTCTGTGTTGCTGTAACCAGCGTCCAAGCCCTGCAGCACTGTGACGCACCGTGGAGACGCAGACAGCGAGCTGACCGTGGTCTGCTCAGAACGTCCCGTAAACGTTACACAATGAGTTAAAAATAAGAACTACCTGTTGATTTGACGCATTTTAAGACAGAAGCCGCGGGACATATAATGTCTGACGGCCGGACTTTGCACACTTTATATGCTACGATGCGCTACGACGCCTTGTGTCAAAGTTATCGTGCAATTAATTGATTTATTGTTAATCGCGACAGGCCTAGGTCAGCCACCATACATTTAAATTAGAACCACAATCTAAACACACATGTACACACACTCTGTGATGAGGACACACACAGCAGCAACAGTTTCAGCACAGAAGGATCACAGAAACTCACATGATGAAATGAGAGTTGAAAAGAACAAAAAGAACAAAGGACGCTGGGAACAGGGGCGGGTGGAGACACCGCAGGCCGCTCTCTAACTATGTTTTAACTGTGTGTCTATCAGCCGACACACGTCTGTGCTGTTCACAGAGGTTAAACCATCAGCTGTGAGTTGGAAGTGTGAGCAGAGTGGTGCTGGACTTACATCCTCTCTATGAGCTCCTTCTCATCCAGAGCGCCGGGCAGGTCCCTCTTATTCCCCAGAACCAGAACCTGAGACACACACAGAGGGACGACACATCAGCTCCACGCACAGGTGGACAAACACTCATTAACTGTTCCTGTTCCTGTCTGTGAGGTCAGTGTTTGATGGCTGCACCCTGTCTGGACTGAAACACACTGAGCATGATCCCTGAGCTGCGGTTCATCAGCGTGCTCTTTAAAGACATAATACTTCATTTAAAGGTAGGGCAGGAGGCTGTGAGCGTGTCCCCCCGGTGTTAACGGGGTTAACCCTGCTCTGCTCAGGCTCGTGGGTGTGTCTGTTCTGTGCGCTCCTCTTACAGGGATCCCCTGCAGCTGCGGTTTGTCCAGCAGGTTGTGCAGCTCGTTCTTGGAGGCTTCGATCTTCTCTGGGTCTGCTGCGTCCACCATGTAACTGCAACAGGAGACAAAACCACTGTCAGCACACAGTGAGTTAAAACCAGCACAGTTCACACCGGGGTCAGTCTCACTACGTCTCAGCTGTGCACACACTCATTACATCATCCTTAGCCTGCAGCTTCCTGCAGCCACACAGCAGGGTGCATGTGACACACTCGCAGCATCAGCCCTCACACTGGCACCAGAACAAAGCTACAGTCAAGCTGAGCTGGTGTCCTCTGTCTCGCTAACGGCGCTCAGGCCAAGCGTGGACCGTGCAGGGACGCTGCAGCAGGACTTACACGATGGCACTGACTCCTCGACAGTAACGCTCCCACATGCTCCTGAAGCGAGGCTGGCCGCCGATATCCCACAACTGCAGACACACACAGGCAGGAGACAGGTCAGAGCGAGAGACATCAGGAGACAGGTCAGAGAGAGAGACATCAGGAGACAGGTCAGAGCGAGACATCAGAAACAGGTCAGAGAGAGACATCAGGAGACAGGTCAGAGAGAGACATCAGGAGACAGGTCAGAGAGAGAGACATCAAGAGACAGGTCAGAGAGAGACATCAGGTCAGAGGGAGACATCAGGAGTAAGGTCGGAGAGAGACATCAGGTCAGAGCGAGACATCAGGAGAAAGGTCAGAGAGAGACATCAGAAACAGGTCAGAGCGAGACATCAGGAGACAGGTCAGAGAGAGACATCAGGAGACAGGTCAGAGAGAGAGACATCAAGAGACAGGTCAGAGAGAGACATCAGGTCAGAGCGAGACATCAGGAGTAAGGTCGGAGAGAGACATCAGGTCAGAGCGAGACATCAGGAGAAAGGTCAGAGAGAGACATCAGAAGACAGGTCAGAGACATCAGGAGACAGGTGAGAATTCATACTTCATACGAAGATTTTTTTCGAATTTTATTTATAATTATTTTGTTTACTTGTTTTTTTATATACTAAAAACTACTAAATTAAAAAACATTGACGTCATAATGTAACATATTTTCGTGTGAACAGCTGGCAGCAGGTGAACAGAAGTACCCACCTTGATGGTGACGTTCCCTTTAGTGATCTTCCTCATGTTGAAGCCAACTGTAGGAATCATGTCTTCACTGAACTGGCCAGACTGGAAAAACACAAACACACAAAATCAGTTAGACGAGTGTCCTTCGGTCTCTGTCACATCGAGCGTCCCTCAGTGTTTGGACAGTCCAAAGTAGTCTGTTTATTCTTCACTTAAACTGCATCAACACCTGAACTTTAGGAAGAAACCCAAACAGAACCCCGTCTGGTTTAGAGGCCCACACACGTTCATGTCCCCCAGCAGCCTGATGTCTGGACGGACAGCGGATGACTTGGAGACAGGAGGGCTGACCGACCCTCCAACACGGGACCGGCCAGTCCTACCTGCAGCCCGGCCCACAGCACCAGAGGTCAGAGGTTCCGTCCCCAAACTGCCTCAGTTCCACTAATAAATCTAATATTTACAACTGACGATAAAGATCGACCGGGCAGATATGGAAAAGGCTGAGCTAATTAATGAGACACACCAAACACAGGCTTCATCGTATATTAGACGTAAATGAGTCCGAAATTAAAACGACCTGATGTGTAATCTGCTTATTGACTCATCCTCGTCCTGCCTGGAGTCGAGCTGACCTCACCACTGCAGGGTAACAATGGATGCGGCCAGATGCTAACTGACAGCTGGCGTTAGCACATCTGCTAGCAGCTAAAGGAGCTCAGAAACTCACCGCTATCACGTTGACGAAGGTGGTTTTCCCAGAGTACTGGAGCCCCACCAGGGTCAGCTCCATCTCCTCCTTCCAGAACAGCGCCTTGAACCAGTCCAACAGTTTGTTGATTAGCGCTATCATCTTTGTCGACGTCTGCTAATGCTAACGCTAGCTGCGGCTTGATGCTTCGGTTATGTGGCTATGCTAGCTAGCAGGTTGGCTAACGCCCCAAAAGTCCCGTTTTACTGGACGCTGACAGTCACCGTGACAATCACAGACGGTAAGGGGGGAAGCAGCGGGACCTGCGGGCTTCACATGAACCGAAGAGGCGGAGGAGTAAGTCGGTGTTTTCAGGCTGTGATGTCCTCGACGTGTTTTCAGCTTTCTCCGGTGTTTACTAGCTACGCCTTTTGCCACCAGCACCGTCAAGACGGAAGTAGTGCAGCACGGCACATCCGGTGAAGCCCTTCAAAGTAAACGTCTGTTCAAAACACAGTTTTTACGACAAATTATTTTAAAAAACGGCTCACTGCGAAGTTAATATCATCAGTAACATAAATATATCTTGGAATAAAAAGTATTCTAACATAAACTCTATTTTAAATTGAGCTGTTTATCGTTGTGTTATTTAACCCCTCAGAAGGTTGTCATGGCCACTTCCTGTTTGGGTGGGGTTGGTATCAGCAGCAGAGGAGAGCGCAGATAAAGAGGGGGCAGCCAGAGGCCGGTGCTGGCTAAAGACACCGCCCTCTGCTGTTCACACCGAATATTACACCTGGCGGGTTTTAGGGTTTGACTTGTTTCTCTCAGTTTTGGGATTAAAGTCAGAAATCTGGGAATTATGATCGGATTTTTCTCTTTTCTCAGAATCTTTCACACTGAATTCTGTCACACAGTCCATTTTTTACAGAGGTCCTGATGTTTTAGACGATATATTTTATAATTATCTTCAAATACAACAAAACCTGAATATGAAAATAATATATAATATAAATATAATCATATAACAGCTGCTCAAAAAACAAAGTTTTTTCTCTTTTTTTCTACTTTTTGTCTCAGCCTAATAATTTAATGTTTAAAAAGTGAGAGCACTTTCACAAATCAAACTGATATGAAGACAGATCACATGTTCGCTCCCAGCAGCGGTCAAAGCATCAGCTATCTGACACAAAGCGTTTCTGTTTGTTATCTCATGGAACATCATTTCTCAGTGTTTAAGTCACGTACAGCTCTGGAGGCTCAGAGTCGTGCCTGCAGTTTGCTCACGTGGGATAATCTGTGCTGCGTTTATTCTTGATATTCTGAGATTAAATCCTCACTGAACACAGCAGTGGATGAATACAGAGAGTACTCAGAGATCATCACACACCATGTCAGGACAACACACACACATTCAAAATGTGTCACGCACGCATCTCTGCAGCTCTGTGATCCGTCTTCCTCTGAGCAGAGGATTGTGGGTAATGATAGTAAGCGTGCTGTGGTGGACGTTAGAAGATGCAGAACAACCTCCTGACAAACTGTGTGATACTTGTTCTGTCACAGTCAAACACTGGTGATGTATTACTGCAGTCCAACCAGGAAGTTAATGCGTCATGTGTTCCACTAACAGCCAATCAGAGTCCTCCATTGTCTTTTGGATTACAGCAGTAAATCAATAAAGTTATTGATCCTCTCAGGTGTAGTTCAGCAGGATCATCTTCACTCATGAACTCCACTTCATGATGCTTGAAGCCTGAGTATGATCACCAGAAGCTAAAAGCTAATGCTAAGCTATCAACCAGCTACAGCACGGTCACATGACTCCACCATCAGCTCCACCAGGTTCACCCTCTGACCTCTGCTACAGTACAAACACCTGGATGTGTTTAGTGCATTGACAGTAAAAACTATGGACAGAGCTTCCGTGACGTCACCTGTTTGTTTCTGAAGAGCCGTTTTGAGGCTCGGTGGGAGGTTCCGGGACGTGATGACCGCCGCCATGTTGACAGCGTCACGTCCGCCAAAACTCTCAAATATGGACAAAGAGGGGAAGCACGAGCGGGGTTTAGGGGGGCGGGCGATCGTGGGAGCAGGAAACTCACGCTGTGATACGTCAACCGTCTGTCACTCAAGCGGCAACGCCCATAATTATGCGTAATTTTAAGTCCGAATACAATTGAAACGAGTGGGTTGTAAAAAAATTCACCCCCCGTACAATTGACACTAGAAGAGAACCTATCATCTGAGACCAGAGTGGTTTTTTGTACCAGGCTGTAAACATGTTAATTTCTGCTGTGAAGTCGGCCATTTTAACATGGGAGTCTATGGGAAATTACTCGCTTTTGGAGCCAGCCCCCAGCTGTTGCAGCGTGAATTACAAGTTTTGACACTTCCGCATGGGCTTCCACTTTGAGCCCCGAAGGTTGCCGCTTGGTTTAGTGCATTTGCTCCTGTAGCTCTGCAGCGCACCCTGCTGTGTGGAGGTCTACACCTACATGTCCTGCCTGTCATCTCTCTGAGTGTAATATTTTTATTTTTTTTTTATTTTAGATACTGTATTAATCCCAGAGGGAAATTCGTTACGGCTGCTGCACAAGCAGTGTCATACAATGACACAGGCTAGGGTGAAGTGTCTTGCCCAAGAACACAAAACAGTGACTAGGGAGGAGTTGGGATTGAACCACCAACCTTCCGGTTACTAGACAACCCTGCTATACCACTGCGCCACTGTTGTCCCCAATATTTAAACACGTCTTCACCTGTTTGTGAAATAAATGCCACAAACACATCAAAGAATATTTCTGTTTATTGATAATACTGAGAAGATGTTTTGATGAACATGAAGCCTTGGATGTTCTGGTTCTTCAGGTTCATAACATAAATCTGACCAGGCTCAGACCTGTTCGTGTCCTGCTGGTGCACCCTCTGCTGGTTCTGCCTCTGCTGGTGCTCCCTTCTTCGGGTTCTCCTGCAGAACACACTGGGCTGCTGGCTCTGATGTGTCAGTTCTCCTGGGTGTGTGCTGGTGGGGGTCCTGTTCCTGGATTCAGTTCTTCCTGCTGTGATTGCTGTCCAGTTGCAGGTTCTGGATCTGTGTGCTGAGCTGCTCCTCAGGGTTCTGCTGGTTCTGGTCCTGAAGAGAAAACACAGCTTATCTGCCTGTTCAATAACGCACACACGCACACACACACACACACACACACACACTCACAGACACACACACAGACACGCACACAGACACACACACGCACACAGACAGACACACACACACACACAGACACTCACAGACACACACACACACACACACACAGACACACGCGCACACACACACACACACACACACACACACACCCTGCTGGACTGGATGTTGATCAATCCGCTGCTGGAAATAGTCCCTGTAAGAAAAGCAATGAAACCCACAGGGAGCAGCGGTTCCGGCTGTGTGGGCCCAGTACCTGGTTGAGCTGCAGCTGGGAGCTGTACTGGGCCAGTGTGGAGTACAGGAACTGGTACTGCTCCGTGGTCTGGATCATGCCTCCTCTGCAGGAGGAGACGACACGTTACACATCAAGTCAGAACACTGAGAGGAAGCAGAGAGGTGGCGGGATGCTCCGACCTGTCCAGTCGAAGCTGACAAACCGCCTCCAGGACGTCCACCTGGCCCGCCTCCCGGAGCTGCTGGCAGCCGATGCTGCTGGCTATGAAGCAGCCGGTCCTCCCGATGCCTGCACTGAGGAGGAGGAGGACAGAGACTGATGAAGACATGGACTGGAACAGTTGGGGTTAAACTGTTTCACTGACATCAGTGACCAACCTGCAGTGAACAATGATTGGACCAGGCTCCGGGGCGGGCTCTGTGATTGGCTGACGGCTGCTGGGCAGTACGAGAGACTCGCTGTACGTCTCCACCTCTTCCACGAGTCTGAGCAGAGGAGCAGTGCATTGTGGGATGTGGTGGTCAGGCCAAGACGTGAACCAGTAGTGTCTGACATGACGACTCTCTGAGCACAGCCGGATCTCCAAGTCCGTGACGGTGAAGCCGTCCTTGTCTCGGCTGTCCTTCAGGCTGAGGAGGAACCTGCCCAGCTGACGCGTCTCTCCCTCCTCCCTCGCTCCCTCGTCCTCCTCCTCCTTCCTGGCGCTCTTCGTCCTGTCCCTCGGCTGTGGCCAGTAAAGCTCACACTTCTGGAGCGAACACACAGTCAGACAGGACGGCGCCACCTTACCTGTCATTCATATCACAGTGTGTGTCCTCACCTCGTTGTTCTCCTTCAGTCTGGTCACCATGACGATGATGCTGCTCCTCTCCTGCCACACCATGTCCCAGAAGTCTCCAATGGTGTGCAGCATCGGCCCCTGGGTGGCGATGTAGGCCCTCGGAGCCCCTTTGTAGCCCTAAAATCAATCAATACAGCAGCACATTCAGAAAGTCCACTGAAATATAAGCAGACCTCTGGAGGACCTTGTCTCTGCGGCGCCTCCTGCTGGATGGACACTTAAACATATGAATTCAAAATGTCCGACATTAGAAAAAAGTCTTTGTTTTACAGCTCATCTCTCTGCTAAAGCTTTCACATGATTCCACCGACCCATAGGGGGCGATAGGATGCCAGCAGAAAAATAACACAAGCTGGCACATGCAAAAATAATACGATTCAAACTTATGTATGAATGGATACAAGAAACTTTACAATCCGATAGCAACCGATTAGTTCGCCAGTTTCACTTTAAAACGAAGAATATGAATCATCTGAAGCTATAAAACATAAAAACATCAGCCAATCCTCCGGGTGGACCCTGTAGGAGTATTGGCTGGTTGTCACTCTCTTCCTGCTCTGTGCACCAGAGAGGTACGTGCATGATGGCCGAAGTCACAGACCGCAGCTCGTCTTCAGGTGATGCGGGTCCATGTGATTGGAGGCGTGGCTTCAGGGTGAGCTCCGAGAGAAAGGGGCGTGTGTTTACTTTGAAATCCGCCTGACTCTCACTGAGTTTTCAAACCTCCTCCCGTACCTTTAAGGTTATATTAGATGAACCCACAGGTTTATATGGGGGTGCTGTGTGAGCAGACCGATGCTCTGTTCATGTTCACTGCTGTAACACAACAGGCCGAACGTTTGACGACAACAAGCTGCTCACAGACACTTCACACAGAAACTGCATCATCATGAAACCACATTCACCTCCGATCTTTTAAAGCAGGAAGTGAATGATTAAGACCTCAGCTCATCAATAACAACCGCCGAGCGCCCGATCAGTCGTCAGTTATCACCGTTCATCTGCAAACACACTCGAGTCAGAGCAGCAGGTGTTTGCTCCACAAAAGCAGAGCAAACACACACACAGACATACACAGATACACACACACACAGATACACACACACACAGACACACACACACGCAGACAGATACACACACACAGACACACACACACACACAGACACACACACACGCAGACAGATACACACACACAGACACACACACACACATACACACACAGACACACACACACGCAGATACACACACACAGACACACACACACACACAGACAGATACAGACACAGACACACACAAGCAGATACACACACACAGACACACACGCAGATACACACACAGACACACACACAGACACACACGCAGATACACACACACAGACACACACACGCAGATACATACACACAGACACACACAGAGATACACAGACACACACAGACAGACACACACACACACAGACACACACACACAGTGACAGGGATGCGTGGGCTGGGGGGGGATGTGTCACTTCCTCCCTCACTTCCTGTGGTTTTCCTGGTTGGTAGACTCCCCCGCTGACAAACTGACGGCTCATATCTGACTTTTGCTGTCACGCACACACACACACACACACACACACACACACACACACACACACACACACACGAGCAAACACCCACGCTGAGTGACTGTCACACACACATCGGCTCCTTTTGTTTTTGATAAACCCGAGGGGAACAGAGAGGATCCGCTCAGCACCTGCTGCTCCTCCAGTTCCTTCATGTCTGTCTGAGCCTGTATCGTCTGCAGCGAAGCTGTTTGGTTGTTTGTGTGGAGTTCCTCAAAGATCGATGCTCGGCCCTCACACAGCGTAAACCTGACGTCTAAACTGTAACAAACGTTTGATAAAGAAGCAAAGAGGCATCACAGAGCTCTTCACTGCTTCAGCTTTCTCCCTTTAACATAAACTGAAATCAAGAGTTGAGAGCTGATTGTTCACTGGGATATAAAATCCAGCCCCTCTGTGGAAACAATATTTCAGACAGAGACTCTCTGAGTGTTGGTCATGTGACTGCTGCTCACATGTGACTCCGTCTGTACTTCCTGCAAAGGCTGGGAGCCTTCAACATCTGCAGGAAACTCCTGTGGATGTTCCACCAGCCTGTGGTGGCCAGTGCACAGATATTAAAACTGTAATGTCAGTCATGATGCATTTAACGTCAGGAAATTCAAGTGTCTGTGATAAATGCTGCCGCCATCTTTGTTTATACGAAACACGCCCACCACCCCGACTCAGAATGAACAAAGACTCTGACCCGGATGTAGTTGGCGTTGATGTAGCGGTCTGGTCCAGCCTCCTCCTCGGGGCTCCTCAGGATCACCCGGCTTTCGGGATCTAAAGAGCACACAGACACACACAGAGGTGAACAAACAGGCAGAGACCTGTGAGTGTGCTGAGGCTGGGGGTGGGGGTGAGGCTGGGGGAGAGGCTGGGGGTGAGGCTGAGGGTGAGGCTGGGAGTGAGGCTGAGGGTGAGGCTGGGGGTGAGGCTGAGGCTGGGGGAGAGGCTGGGGGTGAGGCGGGGTGATGCTGGGGGTGAGGCTGAGGGTGAGGCTGGGGGAGAGGCTGAGGGTGAGGCTGGAGGTGAGGCTGGGGGTGAGGCTGAGGGTGAGGCTGGGGGAGAGGCTGGGGGTGAGGCTGGGGGTGAGGCTGAGGGTGAGGCTGGGGGAGAGGCTGAGGGTGAGGCTGGGGGTGAGGCTGAGGGTGAGGCTGGGGGAGAGGCTGGGGGTGAGGCTGGGGGAGAGGCTGGGGGTGAGGCTGAGGGTGAGGCTGGGGGAGAGGCTGGGGGTGAGGCTGAGGGTGAGACGGGGCACTGACTGGGGAGGATGGTTTTGTATCTGTCTTTCATCGTGTGTCCTGGAACGTCGAGCTCCGCAGCGCTCACGAAGTTTGGAGGGATCTTCTGTGGAGACAGAGACGGGGACAGGTTGGAGGTTAAATCTAACGCACCTCCTCACGGTTTAGGTGGAAGGATGTTTGCGTCTCCACCCACGCTGTACCTGGTACTCTGTGTTCAGAGTGTGTGTGTCCGCCGCCGCCTCCTGCAGCTCCTTGTGCGTCAGCGGCCGACAGGACGTGTGAAGCAGCTGAAGCCACACCTCTTTAGGGGTGGAGACGGAGCAGACAGGCTCCGCCCCCAGACCGCTCACATCCAATAGCAGAGATAAGTTAGAGCCCCTCCTACAAAACAAAAGCACAGCCGAGAAACAATATGGTGGCATCAGGAAGACAGAGAAGAGAAGACAGGAAGCAGCGTGCGGGGTTAATAACACTGACCGTTCCTGGAGGCGGACCGAAGCTTTGCGAGGAGGCGTGGTTAAAGGTGGAGGAGACACTGGCTCCTCAGTGGGTGGAGAGGTCGACTGTGCTGCAGACGCACTCATGCTGTGTGTTTGTGTCCAGCTGCTGATCAGAACGCCATGCTGTCAGAGAGGACACACAACGACAGTCTGAGACACACAAGGTCAGTCTGAGACACACAACAGACACACAACGTCAGTCTGAGACACACAACAACAGTCTGAGACCCACAACGACAGTTTGAGACCCACAACGACAGTCTGAGACACACAACATCAGTCTGAGACCCACAACGACAGTCTGAGACACACAACAACAGTCTGAGCCACACAACAACAGTCTGAGACCCACAACAACAGCCTGAGACACACAACCACAGTCTGAGACACATAACGACAGTCTGAGACACACAACCACAGTCTGAGACACACAACAGACACACAACGACAGTCTGAGACCCAAAACAACAGTCTGAGACCCACAACCAGAGTCTGAGACTCACAACCACAGTCTGAGCCACACAACAGACCCACAACAGACACACAACGAGACTCTGAGACACACAACGACTGTCTGAGACACACAACAACAGTCTGAGACACACAACCATGGTTTAAGACACACAACGAGTCTGAGACACACAACCACAGTCTGAGACCACGCTGACAGGCACATATGAAGACACCTGATGGAGGTCACCGTGGTGGAGCTGGTGTGTAACTGTCGTCAGACCCGACCAGTGACGCCATGTTTGGTTGCACGTCATCCCTTCACTGCTAGCTGTCACAGTGGCATCCAGGAAATGATGTCACCATTGTGAACAACCTACAGCAACACAGCACTGTTTCCCTTTCTACCTCCAGCACCGACCTGTTCATCCACCCACACCCCACTAACGGGCTGTACTCTCAGACGCTGCTTTTAGCCCCTTTCAGCTCCTAGTTTTGGTTCAGCAACACATTTCCTGTCTGACAGAAGACGCGGATCACACTCACCGTCTGCTCCTCACAACAACAACAACCTGCACGAACGGCGTCCTGACAGGACGCCAGGCTCCACGTGTGTCCTCTGACAGCAGAAAGAAGCTGCTGCCAGCCTGCGGCTCATCAGGGACCGACAGACGGACAAAACCTGAACTGTGATGAAACAACAACCAGAACGCCCGTGTGTGCGTGTGTGTGTGTGTGTGTGTCTGAGTGTGTGTTGATATATTTCTGTGTGTTCCACATTAGATCAGATGTGAAATGTTTCAGTGTGTCTCCATCGGAAGACAGTTTCCTCATAGCAGGAAGTCAGCACACCCACACTTACTCAACACACACACACACACACACACACACACACACACGTCACTTATTAATGGGTGAAGACATGAAACATCTCAGTTTTGAGTTTTGTTTTCTTAAGACATTCTGAGTCAATGTCCACATTTAAACAGCTTCATCAGCTGTGTGTTAGAACTCGTTGTTAGAAGGACTTTTTAAGCAGGACTCTGACTGAGCTCTGATGACCCTCTCTGACCCTGCAGCCTGCAGGATACACCGGACACATCAGAACCACGATGGTGGTAGGACTCAGATATTTGGAGACAGCTGCTACTCAGAAACACGGTGACCTGTGTTTACACGTGTAGAACAGCGGCCCGTCTGTCTGAACCGGTCACTTCGCCACACAACATCTGCTAATCCTGCAGATGGCTGCTGATTGGTCAGTTCAGATTAGGACTGCTGGGGACAGGAGGTCCTCATCGTGCAGCCACGTCCCCCAAAAGGCTGCGGCGGGAGCAGCTGCATTATAATACAGTCTATATGACTGCAGTCCTTCACATACACACAGCGCAGAAACCGACTGGACCGGCAGCTCCTGGAAGCACTCAGTCCTGCTCGGACCTGATGTCACACCGAGGCCGGAAACATGCCAGAACGCAGTGTGAGGGCGCCCGCGAGGTCCTGGCCTCACACCGATCCTTTTACTTCAGGATCTTTACATTTCTGGACTTCATTCACTCTGGACTGTCCACAGCGCCCCCTGTGGGTGGAGGTCCAGAGGGGGCCTCTCCATGTCTTTATTGACAGTGTGTGGCTATGCTGACACTTTGCTGCACTACCCACTGCAGCCTCTAGGGGAACTGTTACCTCAGACACATTCAAACAGATCACTTGTTGCTCAGAATGGTTCAGAACTCAAATACTGATGATTCCACAATAAGACAATAGAGATCAGATAGCAGCAGTGAGTGAACAGTCCACAGTGGATCAGCTTACCGGTCATCTGCCATGTTCTGCTGTGTGTGGCCTGAAAGACCTGAATCCTGCTCTGACCCCGAGGCTCCTGATCCCCTACAGAGGGACGACAAACAGCATCACCGAGCAGCTGACCAACCGGCCGAGCAAACCTCTAACTAACCAGAGCTCCTTCGGCTCCTCACCTTCCTCACACACCTTCCTCACACACACTGACACACTCAGGGCAAGAAGAAACAAGTGGAGCGAGGGAGAGAGAAAGTGATAGTGAAGGAGAGGAAGACGAGTATCAGGCAGAGGAGCAGCAGGAACAGACATGTTCTGTTTTTCTGGCCGTTATTACCCTGATTCAAGCTCAGGTAGAGAGGGAGAGGGAGAGAGAGAGGGAGGGAGGGAGGGAGAGAGAGAGACAGAGAGACAGAGAGGGAGATGGAGGGAGGGAGAGAGCAAGAGAGGGAGGGAGAGAGGGAGAGGGAGAGGGAGAGGGAGAGGGAGAGGGAGAGGGAGAGAGACAGAGACAGAGAGGGAGAGGGAGGGAGGGAGAGAGCAAGAGAGGGAGGGAGAGAGGGAGAGATCCAAGGGGGAGAGGGAGAGACAGAGAGTGAGATGGAGGGAGAGAGGGAAGGAGAGAGAGAGAGAGAGAGAGACGGAGAGAGAGGGAGAGGGAGGGGAAAAAGAGAGAGACCTGAGGGGGAGAGGGAGAGAGAGAGAGAGAGAGGGAGATGGAGGGAGGGAGATGGAGGGAGGGAGAGAGGGAGAGAGAGAGAGAGAGGAAGAGAGACACAGAGGGAGAGAGAGAGAGACCTGAGGGGGAGAGGGAGAGAGAGGGAGAGGGAGGGAAGGGAGGGGGGGTAATAGATGGAGAGATAATGAAAGAGAGGAATTGATGCTGCAGGCGTTGATTATTAACACGCCAACAACAGCTGCTCATGAATCATTAATGTAAAATCTCTCTCTCACACACACACACACACACACACACACACACACACACACACACACACACACACACACACACACACACACACACACGCTCCTTCATTATTATAAAAAATAAGAAATCTTTGTTATGACCTCACATAAACGTCAGAAAAGTTTGTCTGTTTAAGCCCAGAGAGCCATGTGACCAAACGCCGCCTGTCAGCTCACAGCATGTCTGGCGGCCTCTCAGAGGTCTCTCAGCCTGATACTCATCACATCGATCAGTCATCATGGCCGACGCTGCTGGAGCCGTGTGGCAGCTGTTCCAGGTAGACGAGTGTCTCCATGATGACAAGTTCATGTGACGGCCGCCATGATCCCAGGACCACCGCCATCACCGTGTTGTTTCAGCCAGCAGCAGTTCCTCCAGTGTCCACTAGAGGCCGGCTCCAAATGTGGGTCAATCCCATCATGCTCCATGTTCAAACCCGTTCTAGCTGAAAATACGACTCGAACTCACAAACTCACACTGAGGTCAGACAGGCTGAGCCACATCACAGGCTCCCTGCCTCCACCTCAGCTCCACCTCCTTGCCTGTATTTGGAGTTTAGGTGGAGTCATTCTGCCACACCTACAGCCTGAGCGTGTTGTTAGCATAGCTCTGTGCAGACTGAAGGATTATAGGAATCCAGAGACCACACAGACGCACTCACGCAGCCCGCTCGGACAAATACCCTGACGGCGCTGAGCACCACCTGACCACAGAGTCCAGACTGAACACACAGACCGCCGCCAGCAGCACTGCAGAAATATTATCATTGTTATTGGTTTGGTCCTTGATGCTTTCACCCTCACAGATTATCAATAATACTTGAATCCATACATTATTATGCAATAAGCTTCATACTATATGAAATACACCAGTAGCAGCAGAGGAATTATTGATGATAATTAATGTGATTATTTATCATTTGTTTTAATATGAACATGAATTAAATGAATATTTTAGTTACTGTTGGAGTAAATACATGTAATGAAGCAGCGATAACTCTGACATTAATAACAGGCCTATTATCTATGACACGTGTTATAACACTGTGCATTTATCTGTAAATATAGAACATGTATTTGAACGACTGCTGCATAAAGAGCTGCATAATAGATCAATAATCCTGGAAATGAACGCATTTGGTAAAAGGTGAGGTCATTAGTTATATTAAATTATTAAATTAAGATGTTATTAACAGAGCTCGGGACATTTTACAAACTCTAAATAACGTCTGTGCTGAGAGTCTGTGCTGAGCTCACAGAATAACATCTGCCTCTGCTCACACAGCCTCCTCTTCCTCACCTGTCCGTGGCTCTCCGTGGCCCCTGCCCCCCCGTCGCCACTTCTTCTTCTTCTTCTTCTTCTTCTTTTTCTTGAAAGTCGTCTCTCTCGTCTTCTTCCTCTTCTCTCATCTGTTGCTTCTGTTGTTCCGTCTTTACTTCTACCTTCTCCACCACTTCCTTTTAGGCACCCACCCACTCACTCATTACCACACACACAGACACACACACACAGACACACACACACAGACACACACACACACAGACACACAGACACACACACTTTATTTCCCTCATCCAAGGTTATGGGTCCCCTTCAGACTGCACGCCACAGGCTTCAGCATTCCTTATCTGTTCATTTATGTGTGTGTGTGTTTGTGTGTGTGTGTGTGTGTGTCTGCCATCAGCAGCATTTCACAGTGGGGTCGTATAAACTGATTTTCGTTTTCTCTCCAGCTGTCGGATGAACTGCAGCAGCATTAAAACCTGTTGGGACTCTGACAAGCTAACCTGCTAGCTCTATTAGCACAGGCTGTGCAGTTGATGGCCGTGCACAGGCGGAGGTGATCACACAGAGGTGGCTCTTGTCTTTTTTGCAGATCGTTTACACACACATCAGATTAAAGAAATTAACGACAACATGGAGGACAAGTGACGACTAGTAAACCAGATGGTGGAGCAGGGTTACACACAAGAACTGCAGGGACACAATTGCAGCCTAACAGTTAGGCCTCAGGCTACTGTTGAAGCACCTACCCATGTAATGCCACAGTGAGCCACTAGGTGGAGCAGCGATTCAGTCTGTCCTCAGTCCATCCAGACAGGTAGACTCAGAGGCGTTGGTGTCTCTGGTCCAGCAGCCTCCAGCAGGAGCCTGTGTGATGGTCTGCTGGCTGCAGGGACCAGGTTCTAGTCCTCCACCTGCCTGATGTCCCCGTGTGAGGAAGAGGAGGCTCCGTGCTCTCTGCTCGGACCAGGAAACAATTATAAAAGATTTTCACATTGAAGACACAAAGAAATGACAAAGTGTTTGTGAGCTAACGAGTTTGAAGCAGACACCTTACATTCGGAGGCAGCTGTCGTCCGATGACATCACCACCTCCCATAATTCCATCTGCCAGGCTCCACGCTCTGAGTTCATGTTGAACCAGGTTTGGTTCTGTCCAATCAGAGTCCAGTCAGGAAGTGCTGTCAGTTCTGTCTGTTGCTTCGTGAAGACCTCTGTGTTCTGTGTGTCTGCAGTTTTTTCTTCTTTTCTTACATGGAAAAATAAAAGTGAACGATGTCAGATCATTTAAATATCCCCGGCCACACTGGAGTTCAGGTTCCCTTCGGCTCTATTCGCTGCATCAGTGTGAGTAAGCAGAGGTCAGAGGTCACTGTTAGCCCACAGTATCACCTCTGTGCAAACATGTGGGCTGCTCAGTGAAAGCAGCCGGGGCTCCTTCATCCCCTCACATCCAGCAGCCATTTTCTGTTTGATGACTCCTTATTGCTCCACTCCTCATCGTGTGTGTGTGTGTGTGTGTCTGTGTGTGTGTATTTTCAGCCTGATTTCCCCTCTGAACCATAACAGCAGAGAGCGAGTGGCTGAATGAGCCCGTGGAGTCTGAGCTGCTGCTCTTTCATTAGTTTCTATGGCGATTGAGCTGAAAACAACTCACAGTGAAACATGTGAATCCTTCTGCTAATGACACACAGAGGGTTCATGCTGTCACCTGAGTCGCTCTCAGACAGAGGGGATGCTGAGAGGAAGACGAGGTTGGCATCAGACCGGAAGTGAGACAGGAAACATAAGATAACAGAGAGAGAGGAGGAGGAGGAGGAACGTTTGAAAACATCTGCGTATTTTATTAGTGTGAACTTGCTCTGCTTCTGCCCAGTGAGGCCAACATGGCCGCTCCTCCCTAAATACAAACATATAAAAACAAATAAGAACATCAGTGTGATCACAGCTACAAAACATAAAGCACCTCTGTGTTCCATCCACTGACAGGGAGGAGGAGGCAGGGCTTCTGACCTATACTGCAGCCAGCCACCAGGGGGCGATGCAGGAACGTTTTACACTCAAACTGAGAACAGACTCTTAAGAACTGTTTTTCTTCCTGCTTCATGACCGCAGACCGAGCCGCTTTCCTCCTGTTATTGATGGTTACCATGGAAACACAGATAACCCAGAGGAGGCTTCTTTCAAAATGATTTTTATGCGATCTTCTGATCTGGTTTGTTTTTACGTGGTTTAAATACGTCTGGTGGGAACGAAGAGCTGCAGCTGTCAATCACCAACTGAAAGAGCATCAGTCTCTGCAGCTTAGCAGCATTTTAGCACCACGCAGCCACAGTTCATTCAGAAGGTTGAAGGAAGGCTGCTCGCTGCAGCTGCTTCAACCTTCTGAGTGAAGATGACCAGGATGACGGAGAACCTTCATCAACACAGCCACAATTCATTCATGAACTCTGTTCATGACATCACAAACCCACCTCTGCAGGTCCAAGGGGGGGTCGCCCTCTGACCTCTGCTCTCTCATTAGTCTGGTTCACAGTGATTCATGTCATTAACTGTTTGCTGTCTTCCTCCTAGTTTTGTGTGTGATGATTGACAGATCATCCAAGAGCCACAATTTACTCCACTGATGATGGTTTACTGTCTGAAAAAGGCTAAACGCTAACAAGTGGATAAATGGGACTACAAACGATGTCGTTATCATAAAGTTGTAGTCATGTGACCGTGCTGTGACTAGCGTAGCATTAGCTTTTAGCTTCTAGTGATCATATTTAGGCTTCAAACATCATGAAGTGTGTCATCAGTAAAGTGACAGAAGCAAAGTTTCACTACAGTAATTATATCACAATATAACATGATCACAGTGATTATTGATCAGGCCCATTCATCTAATTCTCAACCTGACAAAAAGAATCCTGAAGTCAGATTACATGATTAGAAATGAAGGATTGAAGGAGGAGCAAATGCAGGTGGTGTCGGTATCAGAGCTGCAGGTGGAGAAAGACTGATGCTGCAGCTCCCTCTACTGGCTGCACACGAAACATTTCAAATAAAGAGCAGGCAGGGCGTCAGCATGTTTCCCACATGAAGTCTGAATAAAAAGGTTTTGCTGCTGCAGACATCCACATGAATTCAGACTGAGCTCACTGCTGATTGGTTGAAGGCCAATCAGACCAGACTGAACAAATGAACCTGTTCTTTACTGTAATGACTCAGAATGTGATCACTGTGGGGCGTCACAGAAGCTGCAGAACTTTTATCAGCACTCATGAGACTCCTCATCAAATACATGGAGAAAAAAATCAAGCATTCATTTGTTAAATGTAATCAATCGACATCTGAAAATATATTGTATATATTGTATATATAAATCTCCTACTCTCTGTGTAGACTGTTGACTACATATCAAATGAAAGTGTTCATTCAGCAGCAGGTTTGAGTCTGTGACTGACCAACAGCACCCCCTGCTGACTGTGCACTGCTCTACACTGGGTCACCATGCAGTGCTGTCTGAACCATTCAACTTCATGTCCCACAATGCACCATGACAACAACCAATGGCCACAACATCATGTCCCATCAGTCATTGCTGTTAATGAGCCGATCGCTGCCGGCTAAACAAACTACGTTGTTAGCAGTTATGATTTATTATACCATCGGATGGACACTACCTTTAGTGATGCATTGTGGGATACATTGAGGGCCCTATATGGGGACACAGCCTCAGTGAGTGATCCTGATCAACTCACTATCGCTCCCTAAAGGTAAACTCCTCACATAGAGAGCAGACATTTAGAAAATGCCATCCTTACATGTTGCCTTTAAAGGTAGGGGAGGAGATTTTGAAAACTCAGTGAGAGTCAGCCAGATTTTGAAAGTAAACACACGCCCCTTTCTCTCGGAGTTCACCCCGAAGCCATGCCTCCCAACCAGTCTGTGACTTCGGCCATCATGCACGTACCTCTCTGGTGCACAGAGCAGGAAGAGAGTGACAACCAGCCAATACTCCTACAGGGTCCACCCGGAGGATTGGCTGATGTTTTTATGTTTTATAGCTTCAGATGATTCATATTCTTCGTTTTAAAGTGAAACTGCCGAACTAATCGGTTGCTATCAGATTGTAAAGAGAAGTTACACTAATTTAACACAAAGTGCATCAGAGTGAAACCTCCTACCTTTAAGACATAGAATAAGTAAACTCTGACTGACAGAGGGGGCCTGCACCTGACTCTTCCTCATGCAGAACCTTGGCCAGCATTTAGTAGCGAACACGGCATGAAAGCAACATGTAACACAACACACAACCAGTAAACTGAGAACGTCAGAGAGCACACAGGTGAGCCTAATGAGGCTCAGGTGGAGCCGAACAGACAATCAGTCTCTGAACTAATGCTATTGATTTATGAGTATCAATGATACACAAGGAAATCAAAACAAAGACAGAAAATGACATGAAGTTGTTGTGTGAAAGGTGGTTTTGAACAGGACCAAAACGCAGACAAAAATCAAAGTAGAACAAACGGTGAGCTTTATTCTAAAGACAGCAAAACTCAAAACTCAGTCCAAAAACAGTCACTTAAATCCAAACACCAAGTGAGTCCACAAAGTAAAAAGAGAAAATAAGAACACTCAAACGATGATAGATAATCCAGGGGAGGACGGGAGGACAGAGGAGCATGGAGGGACGACAGGATACAGCACACAGGAACGACAAACAGTGATCTGACAAAGGGGGGCACAAGACCTAAAGAGCAGAGGAGGGTAGGACAGGTGAAAACTATCAGGGAGGAGGAGGTGACTAAGAGGAAGTAAAACTACAAGGAGTACACAGGAGGACAGGACTGCAAAATAAAACAGGAGGGAACACTGAGACACAGCACAGGGGAGACGGACAGGGAGGCACAGAGACAGGGTGGACCACGAAAGGAAGATGAACGTACTGTATGAGGGGGGAGAGGAGGACCAGGTAGGTTGGAGGGCAAGGAAGGAAAAGGCTAATGGGAGAGGACAGGAGGACGGAAGAAAGGAGGGGAACAGGAGATAAATATCAATATATCAATATAAACACAAAAACAAGGACCAAAGCACTGGATCATGACAGAAGTACTTTGATTCATAAAACTACAAAGGGATCAAACTGTGGTGGTCCTGTATAACTGACTGACCACCCTCTGATCCACACTGAACTCACTCAGAACCTGGACTGTGACAATCTAAGGACGTGCTAAATGCTAAACATTAGCCTACACATGCTAAATATGAGGTGTAAGTCACCATGAAGACGCTCCGCAGTTTGATGATGAAGTACATGTTTCATAATGAAGGGTTAGAGCAGCAGCTGCCTGATGGTGCTGATGGTTGTTTCCTCTTCATTACCTCTCCTCTCCTGAGGCAAGGTGCTGTTTATAAAAACATAATAGCACAAATGAAGAGATCGTTTACAGAGAGAACATGTTAATAAAAGAAGCAGGATGTTGTTGTACGGGAGAGGACCGCAGCCTCCAGACTTGGAGGTGCAGCAGGGCCTGCTGCCACAGCTCCATCAGAACTACACCACCCACACAGAGCAGAGATGTGAGGCTAAGTGTGTACAGTGTTGTCTTTACCAGGATTTCCTCCATCTCAGCATGTTCCTCAGACCTCCTGGGTCCTGGGTGAGGTGGTGAAGCCTCATCTCTCACCTGCACAATTAAACACTTAATGAGACACAGGTGGGACTGAGGACACGATCACAAACTGATCAAGTGGAATCAATGCAGAACTGTGAGGTTTAGTTTGTGTGCGGTGGTTAAAAAACCTGATGCACTGTTTTTCATTTGTCGCTGTCTGTATCCCGTTCTTCAAGTGTAACATGTGTGAAACTGGCCTCTGAGTCTCTGTCTGCGTTGCATTGGAATGCCCTGACTTGATTGGCTGGATTAACCCCATTGACAGTAAAAACTATGGACAGAGCTTCCGTGACATCACCCGTTTGTTTCTGAAGAGCCGTTCTGAGTCTCAGTGGGAGGTTCCGGGACGTGATGACGCCGCCATGTTGACAGCGTCACGTCCCCCAAAACTCCAAATATGGACAAAGAGGGGGAGCACGAGCGGGGTTTAGGGGGGCGGGCGATCGTGGAAGCAGGAAACTCACGCTGTGATACGTCAACCGCCTGTCACTCAAGCGGCAACGCCCATAATTAGGTGTAATTTTAAGTCAGAATACAATTGAAACAAGTGAGTTGTAAAAAAATTCACCCCCCCTACAATTGACACTAGAAGAGAACCTATCATCTGAGACCAGAGTGGTTTTTTGTACCAGGCTGTAAACATGTTAATTTCTGCTGTGAAATCAGCCATTTTAACATGGGAGTCTATGGGAAATGACTCGCTTTTGGAGCCAGCCCCCAGTGGTTGTGGCGTGAATTACAAGTTTTGACACTTTTGCATTGGCTTCAACTTTGAGCCCTGAAGGTTGCCGCTTGATTAACACTCATGCAATTGGCCTGTGTGTTTCCTCATGCACACAGACCAAGATACAGACACTGCCCTCCTGTCAGATAAAGACTACATAATATCTGATATTGTCCCCATTGAGCTGTGTGTCTTTAATCTGCCATGACCTAATATTGATTCATTATTGATACATTACCTGGCCTGCTGATCCTCCAATGAGATTATTCAGTATTTCGTTAATATCAAAACATTCCTTCAACTGTCTTTCAGACATTTCTTCAACTCTTGCAGTCAGCTTCTCCACCGCTTTCTTCCTCAAAACCTCCCTCACTATAGTTTCTTCTTCTTCCAATATGACTTTGTCATAAAACATTTTTCTGTCACAGCAACTACAATTTCCATCACAGCACTTCCTCCATCCAATCGCCGACAGGCACACAGTCACAACCAGGATGATTAACAGCACAGTGAAGCCGATAACGCCGATAACACCCCATTCAAAAGTCATGAGTCATAATTCCAGACATCCGTCATCATAATCCAGAGCAAATCTGCCATGTTGGAGGATGATCCACCATATTTCATAGTTTCACTGAGGAACGTTTGTTCTGTACACATTTAAGACATCAAACACACACTGTGGAGAGAAACTCACCTTCAATTCATTCTTCAGTTCACTGATGAGCACCTTTTTCTCATGGCTGATGTTGGTTGGGTCTTTGCAGGGTAAATGTTTCTTCATCAGACTGATCGTTCTGACAGCAGACGTACCAGTTTCCATCTATGTACACAGAGACGACCCACAACAGACCGACACATGCTGCCTTAAAGATCTGATGGACAATACAGCAGGAATATTTTTCACATATTTTGTGTGTTAGACTTGTGCCGGCACAATCACGACCGCACTCAGATGGACGGGTACAGGGACGCGTGAATTTGTATTTACAGAGTCTCTTTGCCACCTTGTCAGTCCAGAGTATCAAAAACATTATCACAAAAACAGGGAGACAAAGGTATATGCTGCAGTCGCGGCTTTGGTCCTTGCAGGTGCATTCCACAGCTCTCTCAAACAAAACATTGTATGTAAAAATCCCAAAGATCGTAGCATACGTGGCGACTTGATTGTTAAACGCTTTCAGGAAGTTCATCTTCATCTCTGCTCCTCTGTGTCTTAGAGCTCTGCTCCTCTTTGTGTCTGCAGCTGTTTCGTCAAGTCTGACTGGTGTGTTTGTCAGAGCTGTTTGACAGCTGTGGGTGGATCTTCATGTGATGCTTTGCTTTTGAGTCACATACTGAACGTCAACTTTCAAACAAAGACAAGGTCATCTAACCCTAACCCATCATCTGAACATCTACAGCCTAGGGCTGGGCGATATGGCAAAAATTTTATATCACGATTCTTTAATGATAAAATCACGATCTCGATTTTATCACAATTTGTTTTTACATTGACCCTAATTTGCATGTTTCTGTGTAAATGACGTCAGGTAGCCTACTCTGTCACCTCTCAAAAACTATCAGTAGATTTTAAAGGCAAACAACAACTCTGTGCACTCAGTATTAGTTTTCAATAAACATGAAAATTTAAATAACAATTACTGAACAAAATTAAGTTTTATTACAAATAGGTTAAAAAGAAGACTAATGTAGTTCTGTAAAGTATTATTCAACAGTCATTTAAACAGACTGAAGTGTGCCTCCTAAGGTTAAACAGTAAATACAGTATTGAGACTTAAGTAACTCCTAAAGTTCAATGTGATTTAGAACAAATGATCAAACTTTGATGGGAATCATATCTAAGGACAAACGGAGCTGCTGCTGTCAGCTCTGTCCACCGTTTACTAGAGTCCTCATGGAGCCTCTTCATCAAATGCCTGCGTTTTTGTTTTGGTGACGTCATTAGCTGTTGCCTCTGTCTGCATCTGATGGACACACGCGGCCCTCCCACTGCGCGCACACACACACACACACACACACACACACACACACACAGGTGCTGACGGCACAACAGCAGCGAACCTGAATATAAGGAGCTGGAAATGTTCAGAGAGGTGGGCGCGTACGTGCTCGTAGCATTATAATACACGCGGCCCTTCCACTGCGACACACGTCGCGCGCAAACACACACACACACACACACAGGCCTAGAAGACGCGCCGTTGCTACCGGCAGAAACAGTACCGAACATAAAGGTGGAGTTCGTTTTAGGGACCAGTTCCTCCGTTCTCTTTTCGTTTTCAGCCGTAGCTTCCTAACAGGGAGGCTGTCACTGGTTGGTCGTGTTCACATTAAGCGCACTGAGAGTTGGACAAGTGAAAAAAACTCATGCGTCTGCGCGAACATAGAACTGCAATTAATAGAAGGTGCTCTATGGACGATAAAACGATCTGTCCGTTCTGGTAGATCGCCGATACGATCAAATCCTTCACGATCATTTATCGTCAAATCGCACAGCCCTACTACAGCCTGAAACTCAGATTAAATTACTGCTCCTCTGAAAGGACACTGACCGATTCTCAGAGACAAAAAGCAGCCAAGTAAAAAACCAGAAGGTTGTCCCATCGGTGCTACAGGTGAGAGGACACATTTCATCAGGGCAAAATGCCAGAGCCAGCTGTAGTCAAACACACCCAGAAATCATCTACTATCCCCCTGCAGACCCTGGGTCATACAGTGAATAGACTATTGGTGTTTATTCCCTAATAAGGTAAAGCTCCAATTCCTTAAATCTCATATGTTGTGAGTCCGATCTAGGGATGACCATAACATGGGCACTCAGGAGAAAAACACATTCCTTTAGAATCTGGCTTTTATCAGGTCAAAGGTGCTGCTGTCCTTGGTCTGAATTTATGACCATCTCGTACCAACCAGAGCTCCAGAGAGAGGAAAAACAACTGATCTCATCTGCCACAGCCTGAACTGCAGAAAACAAAGTTATATGACACACTATGAAATTACTTCTTAATACATTCAGTATCCTCAAATTACTTTGATTTTCTATAAAATTTCCTAACACATAAACACTTAATCTTAAATCACATTATTAAGTGATAAACACACATAAACATGAATACTTATATATCTGAACACACTGCATGTTAACACCGTGCAGAATAAATTCTTTCACCCTACACATGCTAACACATCACACAGTTTGGCTAATGAACCTCACCGGGTCCTGTCAAGAGCGCAAACCAACAACACAACAACCTGGAAAAAAGAGGGCAATAAAGCCTCACCACACCACACTTCATCTTCAAAGTTTACATAGCCTGTAACTTTAGTGTGTCCTCAAGACAACAGGGGACACCATGGACAGTGACTGCCTGGTATGTTCTAGGTCCAAAGATAACATTAAAACAAAAACAAAAAAAACAGGTCATGGACAGGAAAACATCAACAACACCATTTCAGAGGAGCTAATACTGCTCATATATCAACTGACCAACAGCACCCCCTGCTGACTGTATACTGCTCTACACTGTGTCACCATGCAGTGCTGTCAACTTCATGTCCCACAATGCACCATGACAACAACCAATGGTCACTACATTATGATCATGTCCCATCATGCACTGTGCTCAGTGTTTAGTTAGTGTGTCTGAAATCACTCCCTGATCACTCCCTGTGCTCCTATACAGAGCCTCCGCCATGTTGTAGTGCTGTCTGAATTCTTAGTGAGAAATTATAGACCCCATATACGGCCCTCAATGTATCCCACAATGCATCTTGAGAAGTAGTGTCCATCTGATGGTCACTACTTTTAGCGATATGTCCCATCATGCATTGCACAGACCGGTGAAGAGAACGGGAGCAGAAGTGACGTCACCCGTCTTATAAACATAATGATGGTTTAAAGAATGCAGCGTGACCCGCTGTGTTTGATTATTAATGTTTAATAATAAAACCGTTTATTGGGCTATAACGGCACAAATTATGACAACGAAGTTTGTTTAGCCAGCAGATATCGGCTCATTTAATTTGCGACAGAAATTACGTCATTCGGAGGTAGTTTCCGAAATGTCTAAAAATGCTTTCAATGAGTTCACTATATGGAGCCCTACATTGAACTCCACATGAGGGGAGGAAGGGGGAAGGAGAAGGGGGGGGGGTGAGTGATTTCAGACACAGCCTTAGTGTGTCCAAAATGTATTTAAACGTTACAGATCAGCTCACTATCGCGTCCTACAGGAAACTCCTCCACAGAGATCAGAGTGAGATTGTGACTTTGGACAGAGCAGGGATGACATGGGGATAGTCTTTAAAAAGTGTCTTTGGATTCTTGAAGTAGTAAATTGAGAGCAGAGATGGCACAAGCGAACTTGGCAAGAGACCTAGAGTGAGTGGATGTAGCACTGATGTCGGGTCACAGGTTGAAAACACTTCCCTCTAGCCCTTATTTGTGTCACTCATATAGTGACACCTTGTGGTCAGACAGCAAACTGTGACTACAGATGTGCAGGTAGGAGAGTGGTGGCTGCCACTGTGCCAGGTTCCAGACCAAAAACACAGCTAGGACTGACCTGTCCCCACTAAACCCCTCTACAGCATGGCACTAAAGCTTCAGATTCTACATATACACTCATGAATAATATTATAATTCCATTAAAGTTCATTGTTAACTGCCTGTAGGTGTGAGTGTGAGTTGTGTGTCTGTGTGTGTGTACCTTGCCTGGCAGCCCACCAGTTGAGTGTTCACCCTGACTTCCCTCTGCTTCCTGTACTTCCTGTAAACAAATGTCACACATTCAACAGATAAAACAACTCAGATCTATCAGGAAACAGCTGACGGACCTGCAGACAGACTCACACAGATCTTTACCTGCTGTGCTGCTGGGCCGGTCCTTCTTTCTAGTTGTTGTGGTTGTCCTGGTTGTTGTGGTTGTCCTGGTGGTGTTTGTTGATCTTGTCCAAGTGTTGGTTTGTCAGAACCTTTGATCAGTTCTTCAGCAACATTAAAACATTCTGTCCAGTCTTCACCTCTTATTTTCTCCTGGATCTTCTCACTCAGTTTTTCTTTGGCGGCTTTTCTTAAAACTTCTTTCAAAACATTTTTCTCTTCTTCCAGAATCAGTTTGTAGTACAGCTTTCCTTTGTTGTAGCAAACTGGCGTTTTGCAGCAATCTGACTTTTTGCAGCAATCTGACTTTTTGCAGCCATCTGACTTTTTGCTGCCATCTGACTTTTTGCTGCAATCTGACTTTTTGCAGCAATCTGACTTTTTGCAGCCATCTGACTTTTTGCTGCCATCTGACTTTTTGCTGCAATCTGACTTTTTGCAGCCATCTGACTTTTTGCAGCCATCTGACTTTTTGCAGCAATCTGACTTTTTGCTGCAATCTGACTTTTTGCAGCAATCTGACTTTTTGCTGCAATCTGACTTTTTACAGCCATCTGACGTTTCACAGCATTTCTTCCAATCAAACAGAGACATCATTGCAGCAGAAAAAACAACAGAAAACACAATAGAGAAGCCGATTGTCTGGAAAAGAAAACAAGAGGGTTGTATCATGACAGCAGTCTTTCAGTGAGTTTAAACACTAACTGATCAATTATGCAAGCATGGAACCACTTCAGTTCAAGCACTTATTGGAAGTGACAGCACTAAAAAATAAATGTTAAGGTAATTTCTCTGCGGAGCATGAAAGTGAATATATTTATAAAAACAACTGCAGTACTAACAGGTTCAATGAACTGAATACCAGAAATATAAAGAAAAAGGTAAACTGTTTGAATGTGTTAACTGAATTTGAGTTAAGTGAATTGTGATACTTCTTCCACAATTATAGAATATATCTGAGTTCTTTGGTCTTTGCGTCCAGCTCAGCTTCCAATTCACACATTTTGTCTTCTATCTCTTCCTCAGTGTGATTGTTTTTGTGATGAGCTGGGCCATAAACAGTGTTCAAATTACAGAGGACCTAAGGGGAGCCGAGCTCCCCTGAAAGGCCACTTTGAGACATTTGGGGGGAGCTCGGACTTCATTGCAGCAGAAAAAACAACAGAAAACACAATAGAGAAGCCGATTGTCTGGAAAAGAAAACAAGAGGGTTGTATCATGACAGCAGTCTTTCAGTGAGTTTAAACACTAACTGATCAATTATGCAATTTCCCCATTGTGGGAGTAATTAAGGTTTCTTTATCTTAATCTTAATTAATTAGAACAAAAACAAAGTGAAGAATCTGACCTGCAAACACTCACCTTTGACCGGCTCTTCAGTTCATTGATGCTCTTTCTTTCCTCAGTTGTGAGGGTGGTTTTGTCTTTGCAGGCTAAGTCTTTCTGTTTTTCATTCATGCAGCAGACATACCAGTCTCCATCAATTAACACGAAAGCAACCCACAGCAGAGACACCAAACATGCTCTGAAAAAGTGCCAAACCATAACCCATGAAAAGATGGAACATTTACTCGAACATCCGTCTGAACAGACAAATTTCCAGGTTCTTTGATTTTTCTTGTTCATCCACAGCATCAACACTAACACTATAAAAAAAGGCAGAACCATGTATGAGATACATTGAGCTGTTTGTTGGTCACAGGTGCATCTCAAATCCCTGTCCAGTAAAACACTGTAAGTAAAGAGAACAATGATCGTGGCGCAGACGCCGAATTGTTGGAAAGAAAAATGTGCGAGGAGGTCTCTCATCTTGGACAGACAGCAGCCTTCTGCTGAAAGCAGCTGGTTCTACACAGATATAAGCACCTGTACTTCCTGTTTTTGAAAGCAGCACACACACACACACACACAAACATGTACACTGTTTCAGTCATATATGTATTAAAATGTTGCAGAGGTGTTTAAGTGAGTAAATATTTAACTTTTACTCTCCATCTGTTTCATATGTTAACAGTGTTCATAATAAACTTGTTTTAGGATGAAGACACCGACAGTCAACAGGATGGATGTGGTGTTGTCTACAAACCGCAGAGCTACAATTTCTTTCTCCAAAACATAACAGCAGGCAGCTATTCTCATCTTCTCACCAGCATGAAGACTGATTTTATCTGTACTGATGTTACCGAACCAACTAGCTTGTTTGTATAGAGGCTCACTTTCAGCAGCTGGTACGAACTGAAACCACAGAGGTATGAGGCCTTTGTGTGTCCTGATAAAAATGTGTCACACTGCTGCCTTCTGTAAGGGTTGAAAACCAAACCTCTGTGTGTCTTAGAGCTCTGCTCCTCTTTGTGTCTGCAGCTGTTTCGTCAAGTCTGACTGGTGTGTTTGTCAGAGCTGTTTGACAGCTGTGGGTGGATCTTCATGTGATGTTTTGCTTTCGCTTTTTAGTCACATACTGAACGTCAACTTTCAAACAAATACAAGTAGGTCATCTAACCCTAACCCATCATCTTAACATCTACAGCCTGAAGCTCAGATTAAATTACTGCTCCACTGAAAGGACACTGACCGATTCTCAGAGACAAAAAGCAGCTAAGTAAAAATGACAAGTGAAACACAGACAGTAATATTAAAGAAAAACCTGAAGCGCAAACACATGGAGACTTTATTTATTTCAGTTTATACTGAAGTTAAATTCAGCTGCATTGGGAGCAGAAATGTTCAAGCAGCAAACTGAATAGTAACTACGGCTGGGCAATTAGTTGAAATTCAAATTCAATTTCGGCTTCCTACCAGGGCTGTGTATTGGCAAAAATCTGGTGATACGATACGTGTCACGATACACATGTCACAATACGATATATGATATATCCTGATACTGTAACAAACACAATATATTGCGATTATATGTGTGTGTGTATATATGAATGCACACACACACATTTTAAAACAGTGTGGAAAGCCTCATCGGAATACTAGTGATACCTTTCACAAGAACAAATGTTTTCACTATAAGAACGTTGTACAATGCAACTGTATTTTACATTCAAGTTGTTTTAATGGCAAACAAAGAACTTTTTTGCAGTATTTTCTTTTGACAAAATATAAAATCATCAATTTTCTCAAAACTCAGTGTTGTCTGACTTCCACAAAAAGAAAATACAAAGACTTAAATGTGCCTTTATCAATAAGGTTCTTCAAGTATGTTTTGTCTAGACAACAGTCTGTGCTCCCTGCTGCGTTGTAAAAGTCAAAGTAATTCCAAATGTCTGCTTTATAAGTCCCTGGAGCTTCTCATGTCTCGTTGTCGGCCATGTTCAGTGTCAACATTGAGTTGTGTAACCTCGGTTGCGGAACTAGAGAATAAACAGCTATTGCGTGGTGGCTCTTGCGAGATCTTGTTGTTGGTTTGGTGCAGAGCAGAGCTGCTTAAAGAGACAGTATGCACCACAAAAGTAAGACACTGAAATAAACGTTTGCTCCTAAATAATTAATAAAAAAATCAATTTGCCCACAACTTAAATCAATTCCAGTATCCCCAAATTAACTATCGTGATATTTCACAGAATCGATTTTTTCTTATACCCCTACTTCCTACCACTGACCGATTCTCAGAGACAAAAAGCAGCCAAGTAAAAACCACAAGTGAAACACAGACAGTAATATTAAAGAAAAACCTGAAGTGGAAACACATGGAGACTTTATTTATTTCAGTTCATACTAAAGTTAAATGTTCACCTTTGGTTGTTAAGGTGAGATAAGCTTTTTTTTATAGACTGCTTTCTTCTTTGTTATGAACTGGGATCATTAGTGTTTAGTGTGAGGAAATCAGTGAACAGCTTCATACCTGCATATAATATGAACTACCAACAACCTGCTGAACTGAATGAACGCACACATTACAGGAAAAGGCGCCCTCCTGTGGTCAGAGGATTAGAGTGCATATGAAAGGTGTGGTTTATTCCCTGCTGCTGAACAATGATCCACACCTGAACTGGATTTACTGCCTCACACATCAACCAATCAAAACACAGTTCATTTGAGGTCACAGTGACCGCCAGAGATTTCAGCTGCATTGGCAGCAGAAATGATAAAGCAGCAAACTGAATAGTAACTACGGCTGGGCAATTAGTTGAAATTCAATTTCAATTTCGGCTTCCTACCAGGGCTGTGTATTGGCAAAAATCTGGCAATACGATACGTATCACGATACACATGTCACAATACGATATACGATATATCCTGATACTGTAACAAACACAATATATTGCGATATGTTTTATATGTCTTTTAAAAGAGTGTGGAAAGCCTCATCGGAATACTAGTGATACCTTTCACAAGAACAAATGTTTTCACTATAAGAACGTTGCACAATGCAACTGTATTTTACATTCAAGTTGTTTTAATGGCAAACAAAGAACTTTTTTGCAGTATTTTCTTTTGACAAAATATAAAATCATCAATTTTCTCAAAACTCAGTGTTGTCTGACTTCCACAAAAAGAAAATACAAAGACTTAAATGTGCCTTTATCAATAAGGTTCTTCAAGTATGTTTTGTCTAGACAACAGTCTGTGCTCCCTGCTACATTGTAAAAGTCAAAGTAATTCCAAATGTCTACTTTATAAGTCCCTGGAGCTTCTCATGTCTCGTTGTCGGCCATGTTCAGTGTCAACATTGAGTTGTGTAACCTCGGTTGCGAGACTAGAGAATAAACAGCTATTGCGTGGTGGCTCTTGCGAGATCTTGTTGTTGGTTTGGTGCAGAGCAGAGCTGCTTAAAGAGACAGTGTGCACCACAAAAGTAAGACACTTAAATGAATGTTTGCTCCTAAATAATTAATAAAAAAATCGATTTGCCCACAACTTAAATCAATTCCAGTATCCCCAAATTAAGTATTACACATGGCGGGGTGCCAAACCCCGCCCCCTGAACACAAACAGTTTTGAGACGAAGGAGCAGCTACTTTAGCTACCTGGGAGAAGTTGCTTATAACCAGGCAATAAAGGAGCAGAAAGTCACAGAACATTTAAGTCTCCTCGTCTCCTGCCACCACCTGTCAGGCATCCATCAAGTGCACTATTTATAAAGCAACAGACTATCAACCAGCTCCCGGAGACACCAAGAGATCACCGAGGCTGTCATATTCATGCTAGCAAAGTTGTGCAGAATCAGCACTGTTAGCAACCCGGGGTTCGAGAAACTGGTGACTACTTTGGACAAGCATTACACATCACACGCCATCTCTTCTCCAGTTCACAGTTGCACTGCCTGCGCCTTTTGATGAATGCTGTGACAAAGTTGCACAAGATGTTCATACAGCAGAATGTTTCGCTGCTACACGGACTTCACCCTGAAGACAAAGTGTCTTCCGACTTCTTTTTATCCTGAAGACCACACGGGGCAAAACATTGACAAAGGCCTGATGCAAGTGACGGCTGTGCGGGATGTAAAGCAGGAGAACATCGTCTGTATCACCACAGACGATGCCTCAAATGTAAGACTGGTGGCTGGAGTCAATGGCTGGGGTGTAGGGTAGGGTGTTTCACTTCATTTAGTATTTTGAAAAGTTTTTTATTTAAAAAGGGGAAAGGTTTTTGCATGCTGTTTTAATTACTTTGACTGCTGCTTGTTCTTCACCCTCTTTTTTTCTCTTCTTGTTAGTTTGATTGCTGTTGCTAGGCAATCAAACTCTTGTTCTTCACCCTCTTTCTTCTTTTTCTTCTTTTTTATTCTTCTGTATGTTTTTTGGCGCAGTGTATCTTCAGCATACATTGATTTCAGCCATTCATGTCAGGAGATTGTGAGATGGAGGACACAAATGCAGACTTAGTCATAGGTGAAAGCAAACTCAGTGTTTTAATACAGGCTAGGTTCGGTACACAGAAGTTCAGTCCGCGAGGCAGAGGTATCCAAAAGGGCAAAGGCAAAAACCAGTGGTCAAAGTCCAAAGCAGTGATTGGTACACAGGAGTTGAGTCCGCGAGGCAGAGGTAACACAAAGGGCAAAGGAAAAAAACAGTAGTCAGATCCAAAACAGGTGATACACAGGAAAATCCAAAACTCACTCGAAACTCACTGGGGAAAATCACAAGCGTGGACAGGCTACTTGGACGGCTGTGTCGCTAGGATTACTCACAAGACGAACTGGCAACAAGAGGGAGGAAACACACAGGCTTTATACACAGGAGGGCGGGAAGACAATAGGACACAGGTGAAGCACATTAGGGCGGAGCAGGTAATCAACAGGAGGGGGAAGGGTGCACACATAAGGAAAGGGAAGTCAAAAGACCTGAAACACAAGGGAACTAGTGAAATACAAAATAAAACAGGAAATGACTAGTAAAACTAGAACTAATACAAACAGAAAATGAACTACAAAATAAAAGACCTGGCTGAAACCATGACAATTCAACTATCAAAATGTTCATCTCACAGAGGACATTCCGGGTGAACTTCAAGTTTGTTTTAAAAAAAATACTTTTTCAAATATTAAGCAATTTCTGTGTCATTTTTAACATGGGAGACTATGAGAGAGCCCTTCAACGAGGGTCACCTGCCAAATGTATCTCCTCCTACAAATTTCAAGCTACAGACTCCATTTAGTCTTAAAACGCTCATTAGATGCTGCTCTATCAAACTTGTATTCAGAATTTTCTAATTCCGAATTGTTTCCACGTGCCAGACTCTCAAAGTTGGGGTGGTTTTTGAGGTCTCCTCTGCTGTTACCATGGTGACAGGCTGACACACAGAGGCATACAAAGCTCTGAATTGCTCTGATTCTCCAGCAATTCAGAGCAATCCTTCACATCAGCGTTCAAAGCAACGCTTCACCTGCAGCAATCACAGCAGAGACACCAAACATGCTCTGAAAAAGTGCCAAACCATACCCCATGAAAAGATGGAACAGATCCGTTTAGAACACCTGCATGAACAGACAAATTTCCAGGCTCTTTGATTTTTCTTGTTCACCCACAGCATCAACACTAACACTATAAAAAATGTATAAGTCACATTGAGCTGTTTGTTGGTCACAGGTGCATCTCAGATCCCTGTCCAGTAAAACACTGTAAGTAAAGAGAACAATGATCGTGGCGCAGACGCCGAATTGTTGGAAAGAAAAATATGGGAGAAGGTCTCTCATCTTTGACAGACAGCAGCCTTCTGCTGACAGCAGCTAGTTCTACACAGATATAAGCACCTGTACTTCCTGTTTTTGAAAGCAGCACAAACACACACACGTACACCGTTTCAGTCACCAGTTCATAATAAACTTGTTTTAAGATGAAGACACCGACAGTCAACAGGATGGATGTGGTGTTGTCTACAAACCGCAGAGCTACAGTTTCTATCTCCAAAACATAACAGCAGGCAGCTATTCTCATCTTCTCACCAGCATGAAGACTGATTTTATCTGTACTGATGTTACCGAACCAACTAGCTTGTATGTATAGAGGCTCACTTTCAGCAGCTGGTACGAACTGAAACCACAGAGGTATGAGGCCTTTGTGTGTCCTGATAAAAATGTGTCACACTGCTGCCTTCTGTTAGGGTTGAAAACCAAACCTCTGTGTCTTAGAGCTCTGCTCCTCTCAAACTTGCATTTTCTTCAGGAAATGCCCTTTTCTAGTATATATTGGGATACATTGTAAACAAACTAATGTCATTAAAGGAACTCTTTGAAAAAGTTTAAAAACTATTAAAACGTGTTTTAAAATCATTAAACTGTATATATTTTAACATATATTTCTATTTTGAGCATGTGCTGAAGGACTGCCGTCCTGTGGAGCTGCAGAACTACAAGTGTTCCTGCACAGCAGGTGATGCTATGGCATGCAATGTCATGTGCAACCATGTGGCAGCCCTTTGGTACCAGACTGCTCATTACTGTCAACAGAAGTCAGGACTGTTCCTCCAACACACAGCTGCACAGAAACTGAGCAGAAACGGCACAAGCCAAGAACCATGGTGACTATTTACTATTTTTTACCCAGTTCATCCGAGACAAGACGTCATGTGGGCTTGTACTGCTTGTGTTCCACTATCTTTTGATTTTAGTGATGAATATTTGAATAGATTGGGTAAAGTAAAAAATAAATATTGCAGGGTGTTAAACCTGGTCTGGTAAATGACATGGTCCAGGACCAAAAGAAAGAACAGTGGGAGAGGGCATCAGGTTAGTGTTGTTGAATAGAATGAGTTAATAACGTCAGTAAGATCATAAAACAATAATCTGCTAAATGAAAGGCTAAATGTTTATTCATCTTATATTGTATGCATTTTATCTGTCAATCAATCAAAAAATGTCCAAACTGGATTTATTTGCATTCACAGAATAAACCCTTTACTATTACTACTACTATGTACTACCGGTAATTATAATCTTTTGTCTTTTTTTTTTTATCTGTGGTTCATTCAAACTTGTGTTTTTCGTAGGAGAAACTTGTACAGAGGAGACAGCTCACCTCTACCTGAGCTTTCCACACTCCGCGTAAATGATAATAACAACTATGGCAGTATCGAATGATACATGATGCATGAATGATTGCCTAGCAACCTCAATCAAACTAACTAAAAACACAAATGCAATGCAGGATGGGTAGTTTTTAAATGTAAACATGTATACATGTCTCCATGGTGATGTCAAGTGCTTTGATGACAAGAGTTCCATTCACAGTGTGTCTTTGAACTTCTGTTATATATTGAGAGGAGACAGGCAACAAACAGAGAAAATATAAAGTCTGCAAAGTCAACATGAACGTGTACACAGATCTGCGTGAGCAGGGGCTGCTCTGCGATGCTGTCATCAGAGTGGAGGATGATGACTTTCCCATCCACAGAGTCATCTTGGCGAAGTACACTTACTTCAGGTGAACTGATTGTCTCAATCTTTAAATGAATGTGTTAGTAACCTTTACATAGGGAGACAAAAACAAGGATTTGTTGTAGTTTATGATGTGAGTGTTGGAGATTATTCACTGAAATCTTGTTTTTATAGCTTACAGTGTTTCAGTGTGTTCGCTGATATTGTTGTGATGACTAGTCAACTGCTGGGAAAATGCTGCTCATATAGAAAGCAGCAGCAGTCCTTAATGTTTGAACATGACAAAAACAACCAGTGAACGAGTGTGTGTTAATCTGCTGCCCCCAGGAGGGGCTTGGATGATATGACATGTTTGACATGTTGATATTAAAGCATCTAATAGTGATTTCTCCCTTTATAGGCTCAAACTTATTTTATCTTAAACTAGGGCTGTGCGATTTGACGATAAATGATCGTGAAGGATTTGAACATATCGGTGATCTACCAGAACGGACAGATCGTTTTATCGTCCATAGAGCATCTTCTATTAATTGCAATTCTATGTTCTACGCATGAGTTTTTTTCACTCGTCCAACTCTCAGTGCGCTTAATGTGAACACGACCAACCAGTGACAGCCTCCCTGTTAGGAAGCTACGGCTGAAAACAAAAAGAGAACGGAGGAACTGGTCCCTAAAACGAACTCCACCTTTATGTTCAGTACTGTTTCTGCCAGCAGCAGCGGCGCGTCTTCTAAGCCTGTGTGTGTGTGTGTGTGTGTGTGCGTGCGACGTGTGTTGCAGTGGAAGGGCCGCGTGTATACGAATGTATTATAATGCTACGAGCACGTACGCGCCCACCTCTCTGAACATTACCAGCTCGTTATATTCAGGTTCGCTGCTATTGTGCCGTCAGCAGCTCTTCTACACCTGTGTGTGTGTGTGTGTGTGTGTGTGTGTGTGCGTGCAGTGGGAGGGCCGTGTGTGTGCGTGCAGTGGGAGGGCCGTGTGTGTGTCAGATGCAGACAGAGGCAACAGCTAATGACGTCACCAAAACAATAACACAGGCATTTGATGAAGAGGCTCCATATGAGGACTCTAGTAAACGGTGGACAGAGGTGACAGCAGCTCCGTTTGTCCTTAGATATGATTCCCATCAAAGTTTGATCATTTGTTCTAAATCACATTGAACTTTAAGAGTTACTTAAGTCTCAATACTGTATTTACTGTTTAACCTGAGGAGGCACACTTCAGTCTGTTTAAATGACTGTTAAATAATACTTATTTAATTTAACTTAATTATGCAATTTCCCCATTGTGGGACTAATAAAGGTTTCTTAATCTTAATACTTTACAGAACTACATTAGTCTTCTTTTTAACCTATTTGAAATAAAACTTCGTTTTGTTCTGTAATTAGGGCCCGAGCACCGAATGGTGCAAGAGCCCTATTGAAACCCTTAGGATTATTATTTTTTTTTTTTTTTTTTTTCTTTCCCCCCCTTAGATCGCATTTTTGGGGGCCTTAACATGCCCAAAAACTCACCAAACTTGGTAGAAAAATTCATTCGCCCTAAAAATTTTGAAATTTGCTGACTTTTGAAATGCACATACAAAAATGGCTCTATAGCGCCCCCAACGCGTAGCCCCTCTGGCCGGTTTGACACAGGATTATGAAAATTGGCACACATATGTATCACCTCAAGACGCACAAAAAAGTCTCTTGGACCCCCCCTCCAAACCCAACAGGAAGTCCGCCATTTGAAGGTTTGTGGCCATTTTTGGCGATGTGTGACCCTGCTGCCAAACTTTTCACGCCTCGCATACTTCATCGGATTGAGCTGAAATTCGCCGTGTCCACTCAGGACACCATAGGGAATAGACGCATTCCAAAACTCTTACAAAAGTCTGACGGTGTGGCCGGGGCGTGGCCTCAAAGTTTGACCATTTCTGAGGACACAGAAAGTCGCTATAACTTCTTCGTTTTCTGTCCGATCTGTACGAAATGTCACATGTATGATCAGAGTCTGACCCTAAACACATCTATACAACAATATTGAGGCTTTGACAGAGCGCCACCTACTGGCTACACAAAATGTTGTGTTTTCATAGGTTTTTCTGCCTGCCCCCCCTGGCCTGTTTTGAGTAGGGTCATGAAAATTGGCACACATGTGTATCACCCCAAGATGCACAAAAAAGTCTCTTGGACCCCCCCTCCAAACCAAACAGGAAGTCCGCGATTTTGAAATTTCTGTTAAGTTTTGGCGATTTGTGACCCTGCTACAAAACTTTTCATGCCTCGCATACTTCATCCAATCAAGCTGAAAATCACTGTGTCCACTCAGGACACCATAGGGAATAGACGCATTCCAAAACTCTTACAATAGTATTACGGTGTGGTGGGGGCGTGGCCTCAAAGTTGACCATTCGCCATTACAAAGGAACTCCCTGTATTTTTTGCCCTAACGCGTAGCCCCGCTGGCCAGTTTGACACAGGATCATGCAAATTAGCACACATGTGTATCACCCCAAGACGCACAAAAAAGTCTCTTGGACCCCCCTCCAAACCCAACAGGAAGTCCGCCATTTTGACTTTTGTGGCCATTTTTTGCCTATTTGTGACCCTGCTACAAAACTTTTCAATCCTCACATACTTCATGCAATTGAGCTGAAATTCACTGTGTCCACTCAGGACACCATAGGGAACAAAGGCATTCCAAAACTCTTTCAAAAGTATTACCGTGTGGCGGGGGATTTGCCTCAAAGTTGACCATTCGCCATTACAAAGGAACTCGCTGTGTTTTATGCAGTACCACCCATATACTTTATGCAATGTGGCCAAAATCTTACACTACTGCTATGGACCCGAGTCTGAACAGTTATATATACTAATAGGATGATACGGTCATAGCGCCACCTACTGCTAACAGGAAAGATTGGTTGTAAATATGTGTTTGTTGTACACCTCTGCAAATGAGAGTAGAGGAGAGCATAGCACAGGAGAGTATGGGAGACAAGAGCATAGGAGAGAAGACAGCGATAGCCCCGCGGATCGCAAGGTGTGCGAGGGCCCGCAATGCTGCTTGCAGCTTTAATTTTTTTTTTTCCCCCTCCGAGATCGCATTTTTGGAGGCCTTAACATGCCCAAAAACTCACCAAACTTGGTACAAAAATTCATTCGCCCGAAAAATTTTGAAATTTGCTGACTTTTGAAATGCACATATAAAAATGGCTCTATAGCGCCCCCAACGCGTAGCCCCTCTGGCCGGTTTGACACAGGATTATGAAAATTGGCACACATATGTATCACCTCAAGACGCACAAAAAAGTCTCTTGGACCCCCCCTCCAAACCCAACAGGAAGTCCGCCATTTGAAGGTTTGTGGCCATTTTTGGCGATGTGTGACCCTGCTGCCAAACTTTTCACGCCTCGCATACTTCAACGGATTGAGCTGAAATTCGCCGTGTCCACTCAGGACACCATAGGGAATAGACGCATTCCAAAACTCTTACAAAAGTCTGACGGTGTGGCCGGGGCGTGGCCTCAAAGTTTGACCATTTCTGAGGACACAGAAAGTCTCTATAACTTCTTCGTTTTCTGTCCGATCTGTACGAAATGTCACATGTATGATCAGAGTCTGACCCTAAACACATCTATACAACAATATTGAGGCTTTGACAGAGCGCCACCTACTGGCTACACAAAATGTTGTGTTTTCATAGGTTTTTCTGCCTGCCCCTGTGGCCTGTTTTGAGTAGGGTCACGAAAATTGGCACACGTGCATCACCCCAAGACGCACAAAAAAGTCTCTTGGACCCCCCCTCCAAACCCAACAGGAAGTCCGCCATTTTGAAATTTCTGTTAATTTTTGGCGATTTGTGACCCTGCTGCAAAACTTTTCACGCCTCGCATACTTCATCCAAATGAGCTAAAACTCACTGTGTCCACTCAGGACACCATAGGGAATAGACGCATTCCAAAACTCTTACAAAAGTCTGACGGTGTGGCGGGGGCGTGGCCTCAAAGTTGACCATTCGCCATTACAAAGGAAGTCACTGTATTTATTGCCCTAATGTGTAGCCCCGCTGGCCAGTTTGACACAGGATCACAAGAATTAGCACACATGTGTATCACCCCAAGTCGCACAAAAAAGTCTCTTGGACCCCCCCTCCAAACCCAACAGGAAGTCCACCATTTTGACTTTTGTTTGTAATTTTTACCGTTTTCTGACCCTGCTATAAAACTTTTCGTGCCTCGCATACTTCATGCAATTCAGCTGAAATTCACTGTGTCCACTCAGGACACCATAGGGAATAGACGCATTCCAAAACTCTTTCAAAAGTATTACCGTGTGGCGGGGGAGTGGCCTCAAAGTTGACCATTCGCCATTACAAAGGAACTCGCTGTGTTTTATGCAGTACTACCCATATACTTTATGCAATGTGGACAAAATCTTACACTACTGCTATGGACCCGAGTCTGAACAGATATATATGCTAATAGGATGATACGGTCATAGCGCCACCTACTGGTAGCAGGAAAGTTTGGTTGTAAACATGTGTTCGTTGTATAACTGTGGAAATGAGAGGAGGAGAGCATAGGACAGGAGAGTGTAGGAGACGAGAGCATAGGAGAGAAGACTGCGATGGCCCCGCGGATCGCAAGGTGCGCGAGGGCCCATAATGCTGCTTGCAGCTTTAATTGTTATTTAAATTTTCATGTGTATTGAAAACTAATACTGAGTGCACGTTATCAGAGTTGTTGTTTGCCTTTAAAATTTACTGATTTTACTGTTTTTGAGAAGTGACAGAGTAGCTACCTGAAGTCATTTACACAGAAACATGCAAATTAGTGTCAATGTAAAAACAAATTGTGTTAAAATCGAGATCGTGATTTTATCATTAAAGTGATATAAAATTTTTGCCATATCACCCACCCCTATCTTAAACTTAAACTTGATGTATAGTTTAGAAGTCACCAGTGAATTAGATAATGTTACAGCAATCAGATTTAGACCTTTAACTAGACTGTTGAATAAAGTTACCCATAAAGCCACCAGTGACTTAGTGACGACCGTATTTTCATGACCATAAGGCGCACCTAAAAGTAAAATTTTCTCAAAAGTTGGCCGTGCGCCAAATAATCTGGTGCGCCTTATGTATGGGTTGAGTACCAGACAGAGGGACATGATGCGTACACTATGTACGCTGGCAGCAATTCACCAATCAGCTGAATGCTACGGTACTGGCGCAGCAACTTCCAGCGAATTACAAAGAAAAGCTGGCCAGGTTCCGCGCCTACTGCAGTGACAAGATTGCCAGCAAAAACATCCAGCCCAGCCACATCACCAACATGGATGAGGTCCCCCTCACTTTTGACATCCCCGTGAACCAAACTGTGGAGAGAGCGGGGGCCAGCACGGTATCAATACGGACCACGGGGCAGAAGTCAGCGTTCACCGTCGTTGTCGGTTGCCACGGTAATGGACAGAAACTTCCGCCTACGGTCATTTTTAAGAGGAAGACGCTGGCAAAAGAAAAGTTTCCAGCAGGAGTCAGGATGAGGGGAAATTGAAGAGTGGCTCAGGGAGGTTTATGTAAAGAGACCGGATGGTTTTTTTCACGCATCACCCTCGCTGCTGATCTGCGCCCGTCTCACCGCCGGTGTAAAAAAACCAGGCGAAGCAGATGAATTCAGTGCTTGCCGTGTGCTTGCCGGGTTAACAGAAGAATTCCAAACGCTGGACATCGGCGTAAACAGGGCGTTCAAAGTTAAGTTGCGAGCGATGGATGGGAGACAATACGGATGTTTCAGGGAACATCGGACGTGTGGTCAGTTAAACTCAACATGTGCTATCTATCGTATTGACGTGAAGGCACCACGGCCGAGCTAAGGCCTCAGCCCAGAGCGCGCTCTGCCTCAGCATTCATTGTCACGCTGTCACTCAGCAGTCCATACCCATGTCCCACCCCCCCCGCAAAATCAGGGTCAAAACCTCAAAGGTGAAAAAAGGAGGCGAAAGTGGAAACTGAAAAGTAAATCTGAAGCTGAAAAAAAGATTTGAACCTGAAGAAACAAGATGTGAAACTGTAAAAAATTAAGATTTGAATCTGAAAACAAAAAATCTTAAACTGAAAAAATAAAATGGTAAATATGAAAATAATTATTGAAATGAAACCTGAAAATAAACTATTTATTCAAAAGAATTTCAAAGTTGATTCAAAAAAAAATTTGAACTGAAAAAAATCAACATCAAAACATAAATGTTCAGTTTCAAGTTTTAGTGTTTGAATGAATTTTATTTTTTCAGGTTTTTTTTATTTTTTTGGCTCCATAGAGCAGCGTCAGGGATCTACCTAATGTAATCGAGGCATTTGACATCCGTGCAAATCACTGGATGAACATAACAAACCCTTCTGAGCCTCCTCGCATCTGTCATGGTGCAGCCTACCTCGGTGGGTATGTCTACTATGTTGGTGGCTTTTACCAGGTGTTCATGGTCACCAATAGTGTGCGCAGGATTGACCTGAGCACACGGACATGGCAAGAGGTGGCACCGATGCACTATCGCCGCGGTTATGTGAGCGTGACTGTGCTGAACAGGTGCATCTACGCCATGGGATGATGACCACACACCTCTCAGCAGTGCTGAGTTCTACCAGCCAGAAACCAACCAGTGGCTTGGAATTACACCCATGCATGAGCAGAGGAGCGATGCCAGCTGCACAGCACTCATTTGGTTTCACTGGTTTGCACTGGAGGCTATGCGGGTAAAGTGTCTTGCCCAAGAACACACAACAATGACTAGGGAGGAGCTGGGATCGAACCACCAACCTTCCGGTTATTGGACAACCCTGCTCTACCACTGCTGCCCAATTAAGCTCAAGGCTGTCTTTCTGTTCTGCAAGGGGCAACAAGCAAACTGCATTTTTCTTCAAGAAACTCATTCTGATAACTCTGATGTAAAGTTTTGGTCACAGCAATGGGGAGATAAGATTCTCTTCAGTCATGGGACACACCGTCTGGCTGGTGTCGCCATTTGCTTCAACAGATGTCCTGGAAATGTTTTGTATAGCATGGCGGACGAAGACGGACATTGGGTGGCCTGTGTTTTGAAGATTGATAACATTATGATTACTTGGTTAACATCTATGGGTATAACAATGATTCAAAGAATAAGAGCCTGATGCATCAATTATCAACAGTTGTTAAGGAACTAAATGCTAAATTCCCTACAGACCATCTGAGAGTTGGAGTTGATTTCAGTGTAACTCCTGATGAATGGATGATAGATGGCCCTCCAAATTTTTAAGGTAACATAAAAACCCAATTATGGAAAATTTCACTAATGATAACAAATTATTAGACGTATGGAGAACCTTGAACCAAGATGTAAGACACTTTACCTGGCACTAACCCAATGGGCAGATCAGATCACGTATTGATTACTGGCTGGTATCACATTCAATACTGCAACATGTCACAGAAACAGTGCTCTCTAATTGTCCCTTAAGTGATCACTGTACTGTTAAGACTCAAAAACAGAAACCAAAATAACTCATTTACAGATTATTGGAAGTTTAATTCCCAGCTGTTGAAGAATGTGGAGTACTGTAAATCTATTAAAGCACTAATTTTGGAGGTCGAAAATGATGATGCCATCAGCAATCCAACATCTAAATGGGAACATCTAAAGTTCTGCATTAGAAAATCCTCAATTGCATTTATCAAACAACTAAACAAGCAAAAGCAAGAAGAAGAAACACATTTAGTTAAAGAACGTATGGGTCTGTTTAGCAGCTTAAATTGGACAGAGGAAGAAAAAGGAAGAATTTAATATATTGCAATCCAAACTGGATGAAATGTATTTGTATAAAGCTAAGGGTGCTTATGTCAGGTCCAGAGCCAGATGGAGAGAAGAGGGCGAGAAAAATACAGCTTATTTTTGCAATTTAGAGAAGTGCAGACAAGAATATAACTCAACCTGTTGCCTGACAATCAATGTACAGATCCCAAACACATCTCAAAGAAGTCTTTAACTTTTACAGCAATCTCTACAAATCCTCATGCTCAGAACACAGTGTCACTTCCTTCTTTGATAAAATTAACCATTTGATTCCAGTAATCGAGGATGATTCCAGAGAAACTTGTGATGCAGGATTAACCATGGCTGAATTTGATGGTGCTATTAACAACATGGCTTCTAACCGCTCACCAGGGCCAGATGGAATAACAACACATTTCTATAAACATTAATGGGAAGATATAAAATTCTTATTGCTCCAAGCATTAATCGAATGTATAAGTCGAAAAGAGCTCATGGAAACAATGAAACAAGGCGTGATAAAACTGATTCCTACACCTGGAAAAGATAAAAAGATCCTAAGCAACCTGAGACCTATAACACTCTTAATAAACACTGATTCTAAAATCTTTACTAAATGTAACCCCCCCCCTGGGTTATTTTTAAATACACCTCAAGCTTATTCATTTTAGTAGGCTACACTGTATTTATTTATTGTTTGCATTGGTGTTTGTATTGTATGCAGATTTGATTTACTACTGCTAGTGAATGCCACACGGTTTGGACTGAGGTGTAGCGTGCTTCAAGGGTGACAGTTCGGATGCTGGTTGTTTATTTTACTTTCATTGGTCAGTCTTAGAAGTACGTTATGTTTCTTTTAATGTGATTGGCTGAGGGGCGGGACACTGCCTGAAGAGAGACGTACGGAGCTGTATGTGAGTGTTCGAGGCTCGGAAAGATCCGGGAGAAGCTCCCTGATGGATATATATCTCAGCTAACGCTGGGAAATTTACTGAGACAGGGAAGGACTAAAGCTCAGACTCCTAAAGCATATGGATCGAGAGTGTTTCCCCTGTGTTACGTTGCTTTTTGGCTACGGACAGTGATACAGAGAACTATGTGAGGCTAAGTGTGTACAGTGTTGTCTTTACCTGGATTTCCTCCATCTCAGCATGTTCCTCAGACCTCCTGGGTCCTGGGTGAGGTGGTGAAGCCTCATCTCTCACCTGCACAATTAAACACTTAATGAGACACAGGTGGGACTGAGGACACGATCACAAACTGATCACGTGAAATCAATGCAGAACTGTGAGGTTTAGTTTGTGTGCGGTGGTTAAAAAAACGTGATGCACTGTTTTTCTTTTGTAAACAGATCCAAACACAATGTCCACCTCTGTGGCTTGTTTCTGTGGAGACTCTTGAGATGCTCCATCCATGGTTATTGAGCCCTGTTCTGAATGTTGAATGCTCTGATGTTCCAGGTCACAGAATAATTCAAACCGTGTGGTATTCACCAGCAGTAGTAAATCAAAACTGCATACAATACAAACACAACTGCAAATAAACAATAAATAAATACAGTAAAGCCTACTAAAATAAATTAGCTTAAGGTGTATTTAAAACGTAACCCAGGGGGTTAACGTTATTATTCACAGAATAATAATGTATTTCTAATTTAACACGGTGCCTTCCATGACCTACACTTTATACACAGCATCAACACGGCTAACAGTGTTAGCAGCATACTCAGCTAAACTTGACCTCAGCTAGCTTAACGCGCCTAGCATAGCGAGCTACATGTTTACCTCCATCTCTCTGACGGTCACACACGGCTCAACATGAACTTCCAGCGGTTCACGAGTTAACTCTCAGCTGCTCTGTTTCAGTCTGCATCCATTCTGTTTCAGCAGCTAGCGCTGCACCACAGCGCCTAGCATGCTAACACAGCGGCTAGCATGCTAACACAGCTACAGTTTGGCTAATGAGACTCACCGGGTCCTGTCAAAGTGGTTCCCCCCGCGGCTCGGAGCTCTTCTGTCTTCTATCGATGATCAATATCCACCTTTTAGTCTCTAGTTGTTCAAGTTTGATCATGTTTACATCCACTTGTCTGCTGTTCTCGCTGCAGCGCACGCATCCAGCCAAAGATTGTCTCTGCACCAGGAGGATCACTGCGCGCTCACCTTGCAGATTGAAGGTTAAGATGAGCACTCCTAGCGCAGTTTAGAAGTCACATTAACTGTAACAGAGTGCAGCCTCTTAGATCTTTGGTTCCATCACAAACACAATGGGTTAAACAGGCCCTCTGACGTCACCAATGATTGTGTGAATGATTGTGTGTCTGTTGTGTGTCCATGCACAACACACAACACAAACAATAAAACACAGTCAGTGCGGTGTGCTGTGATGTCCTTGAATATGTCCTAGACGGCCTTTTTTGCCTTTTTTTGCTTCTGCCCTCTTCATCTCATCCTGGACTTTGACCTCTCTTCCAAAAGCAGCCTTTGCTTCTTCCACCAGTGACCTGTTCAAATCCACCAGAAAGCAGGAAATGACATCTACTAACTTAAATACCCCCCCCCCTCCACACACACACACACACACAGTTTTTTAATGCTTCTGACGCACATGTGAGTATTCACTGTTCTGATGTGTGTGAAGCGCTTTGAGACCGTTCTGATTGTATCATGAGCTACTGTATGTAAATAAAGCTGAACTGAACTGAATCACTTCTGTTACCTTGTAGACGCTTTGGTCGCGGTGGCTGCCTGAACTCCCAAACATCCTGAAAATTCAGAGTGAAGTGTTTCTGTCTCCTGACACCAGCACAGTGTGAGTGTCCATGTCTGTGTGCAGCAGGAAGAGGCTCAGTGTCCCAATGATCGAATCAAAGAACTTTATTTGTCCCCTGGGGGCAATCCAAGGCACATGAAGAGTTTACAGAGTTACCATAATCAGAGCAGTAGAATACAATATGTAGCATAGGCATAAACATATAAAACCAAGAATAGAATCCAGTAACTGAATAAAAACATTTTGCTGCTGCAGACGTCCACATGAATTCAGACGGAGCTCACTGCTGATGATGAAGCTCAAAATCATCGGACAGTTCAAAAACACACGGCAAGCTACAGAAATGATTGATTAGCAGGGTTCATTAAACATGCAGCAGACTGACATGTGGAGGAAGAACCAATCCCTGATCAAACTCACTGATCAGAGGAAGTCAGACTGTTGATCACTGTGGATCATCACAGGTGCTGCAGAACTTTTATCAGCCAAGAGAGCCTGCTGCTCCCTTAGAAATGTCTTTCATCTCCAGCTCCTGGCAAACAAATGGAGAGAATTCAGGTTAATTTAACATCCTCTTTTTAAACATGTAAACATTTGTAAATACATTTGAACTGCTATATTTTCTCTTGTAATCCTTTGTATGCTATGTATTTGTATCACTCCTGTGTTCATTCAGCAGCAGGTTTGAGTCTGTGACTGACCAACAGCACCCCCTGCTGACTGTATACTGCTCTACACTGTGTCACCATGCAGTGCTGACTGAGTGAGTTTAATAAATTGTTATATAACTGCACAGCGGCAGCAAAGCAATACAGTTGCTTAGCTGTTTCAGTAAAGATGAACTGCCACTGTGCCAGGTTCCAGACCAAAAACACAGCTAGGACTGACATGTCCCCACTAAACCCCTCTACAGCATGGCACTAAAGCTTCAGATTCTACATATACACTCATAAAAATGGAATATTATAAAATAAAGTTAATTATTAACTGCCTGTAGGTGTGAGTGTGAATCTGACTTCTCTCTGCTTCCTGTACCTCCTGTAAACAAATGTCACACATTCAGCAAACCTTCAACGCAACAACCACAACAAACAGATAAAACAACTCAGATCTATCAGGAAACAGCTGACGGACCTGCAGACAGACTCACACAGATCTTTACCTGCTGTCCTGCTGGGCCGGTCATTGTTTGTGATTGTTGTGGTTCTCCTGATTGTTGTGGTTCTCCTGGTTGTTGTGGTTCTCCTGATTGTTGTGGTTCTCCTGGTTGTTGTGGTTCTCCTGATTGTTGTGGTTCTCCTGATTGTTGTGGTTCTCCTGGTTGTTGTGGTTCTCCTGATTGTTGTGCTTCTCCTGATTGTTGTGGTTCTCCTGGTTGTTGTGGTTCTCCTGATTGTTGTGGTTCTCCTGGTTGTTGTGGTTCTCCTGATTGTTGTGGTTCTCCTGATTGTTGTGGTTCTCCTGGTTGTTGTGGTTCTCCTGATTGTTGTGCTTCTCCTGATTGTGTTTGTTGATTTTTGTTTTTAAGTGTTGGTGGGTAAAGATTTGTGATCATTTCTTCAGCAACATTAAAACATTCTGTCCAGTTGTTATCATTTAGTCTCCTAATGTGCTCACCCCCATGACCTTCTATTTTCTTCTGGATCTTCTCTCTCAGTTCATCATTGGCGGATTCTCTTAAAATGTCTTTCAAAACATTTTTCTCCTCTTCCAGAATCAGTTTGTAGTACAGGTTTCTTTTGTTACTGCAATCTGATGTTTTACAGCATTTCTTCCAATCAAACAGAGACATCAGTGCAGCAAACAAAACTACAGAAAACACAATAGAGAAGCCGATTGTCTGGAAAAGAAAACAAACACAGAGGGTTGTATTACAACAGCTGTGTTTCAGTGAGTTTAAACACTAACTGATCAATTAGAACAAAAACAAAGTGAAGAATCTGACCTGCAAAGACTCACCTGTGACCAGTTCTTCAGTTCAGTGATGCTCTTTCTTTCCTCAGTTGTGAGGTTGGTTTTGTCTTTGCAGGCTAAATCTTTCTGTTTTTCATTCATGCAGCAGACATACCAGTCTCCATCAATTAACACAAAAGCAACCCACAGCAGAGACACCAAACATGCTCCGATAAAGTGCCGAACCATACCCCATGAAAAGATGCAACATTTACTCGAACATTCGTCTGAAAAGACAAATTTCCAGGCTCTTTGATTTTTCTTGTTCATCCACAGCATCAACACTAACACTATAAAAAAAGGCAGAGCCATGTATGAGATACATTGAGCTGTTTGTTGGTCACAGGTGCATCTCACATCCGTGTCCAGTAAAACACTGTAAGTAAAGAGAACAATGATCGTGGCGCAGATGCCGAATTGTTGGAAAGAAAATTGTGCAAGGAAGTTTCTCATCTTGGACAGACAGCAGCCTTCTGCTGAAAGCAACTGGTTCTACACAGATATAAGGACCTGTACGTTTTTTTAAGCAGCACACACACACACACACACACGCCAATGTAAACACACAGAGATGATGTGACTCACAGTTTTTACCCTGACCAGATGTGGAGAAAGAGCCCACTTCACAAAATAACACACACACACACACTTGAATCATGGGGAGGATAGTTGAGACTTTGCCAGACTCCAGGGGAACAGTGGGGAGAGTGAAGTTGAAAACCAGGACCAGCATTCTGGAAAGGCCTGTAAACAAACCTGCTTGTTGAAAGAAGTGGATTTTTATGCAGAGTTTAAGTAGCTTGGCTCTTAGTGTTTTAAGTTTGTAATTGATTAGTCCTCCAGCCTAACAATTAGGGGCCGGGTAATGTCTTCCCTCCCTTCCCTCCGGTTTCCAAAATAACATCCTGCACACATCATCGTTTTCAAAAAGTTTCCGTTTCCATTAACCCCTACAAACACGCTCCCAAGAGCCGTCATGACTACTCCAGACCTGTGGGTGGCAGTGTAGGAGGAGAAAGCCAAGCGAGCCAATCAGAAGCCTCATAGCAGTCTGGCTCTTTGTGTCAAAAGGTGTTCCAAAGTTGCTGAACCTGGAGCCCTAACATGTCTCTGCTCCTCTACACAGTAAGAGGAGCTGTATGCAAACACGTAAACAGTGCTGACACCAACAGAAATGCTAACACTACCCGGAAAGCTTTGTTTTCCAAAATCTCCACTTTTGCAGGAGTTTTAAGAAAGATTAGTTTTCAGAGACGAAAACTCCGTTTATGTGTAAATGAAGGCACAAAGGAAGAGAGAAGTCTTTGTTTTTACAGATACCCTGTATGTGGAGACGGGGTCTCAGTCTGGTGTTTCCCTTTGTGTCAGTCTGTTGTTGTTAACCCAAACTGATCTCACAGAAATACGTGACATACACGGATTGTTAACACTGAATTACGTGGCACCGACACGAAAAGTAGTGAAATTACGTGCAGGCACCACGGAAAACTGTCTCCATAGAAAGTCAATGCGGGGCATTTTCATAGGGACAACACAGATTTTAATACCTGTGGACACCATGGACATGAGCGCCAATAGAAATGAATGGGCCGATTTGATTACAGTCATCTGACAATTCTCTAAGCGATTTGGCCCTTAATAAACCTTTTTAGGAAACGATCACTGTTATATTATTATTTAACACAAACAAACCGGCCCAACACGACCATCTATGTCGACATACATGTTTATTTGATCGATAAAAGTTGTTTTCTAATGCAACGGTGCTTGATATGATTGTGTGCGACAGCGTTTCCTTATGAAATGACGGGAAATGGAGCGTGTAGAAGTGACGTGGAGACATTTGTTGAAATGAGCATGTGGTTATTTCATTTTTGAGAACGACTGGATTGAAAGGCGGTGAAAGCTAACGTCGGTCAGCAGTTGCTCTGGACGGAAGCGTCGTCACGTTGCCATGGTAATGCAACTTGCGGGCCCGCTCGTGGTGACGTAAAATGCCTGCGACAACGCATGCATTTTACTAAGCGTCCACATATTTATCCGTGTCAATCTTTTGCCTGGTGCACATTTGTTCATATTGTTTTCTAAGTAGTTGTGTATTAATATTTAAATTGCACTTCATATTGGTAGTAATCACGACGGTAAACATATTAATATTATGATGTATAGTATTTAGATAATATAATACAATAGCATTTATAGCTCCAAAGTTTGGAAGAAGACTACCGGTATAAACCATATGGTTTCCACGGCAACGGACGTCACACGTCGCCTCATCAAGCTGTCATTCATTTGGCGGCTACTTGCCAACTATTTGCTAGGCTATATGCTACATGCTAACGTTAACTGTCACATCAAGACAGCAGATTGACGTCACCGTCAGCTTTAAGACGGCTGTTTGCATGGTGCTATCTCCACCACCAACATCTGTTCAACTTGTAGTTGCTGTAATGAGCCTTATTCAGCCATCCTGTCTTGGCACTGGTTACCACATTTACATGGACAATTTTTACACCAGTCCCAAACTGTTGATGGACCTGGCCAGCATGAAGTTCGGAGCATGTGGAACCTACAGGGAGAGCAGAAAAGGATGCCCCAGATGGAGGGGAAATGCTCTCACCAAGAAATGTGGAAGAGGGTCTGTGAGATGGATCAGAGAGGGCCCACTTCTGTTTGTGAAGTGGATGGACACACGGGAGGTGTCTGTGTGCTCCACCATCCATCCTGCATTTTCTGGAGAGACTGTGTCAAGGCGGGTGAAGAACAGAGATGGTCGTTGGGCTGTGAGAGACATTCCCTGTCCTACAGCAGTCACAGCCTACAATAAGAACATGGGTGGTGTTGACCTGTCAGACCAGCTCATTCAGTATTACTAACTACTACTACTACTACTACTAACTAATTAACCCACAGAAAACCTGCACGCTGGTACAAGACCATATTGCTGCACCTCCTAGACATTGCAACAACAAATGCCTACATCTTGCACCGTGAGATGAGCAGTGTCAAGGAGGTGCAGCCTATGACACACAAAGATTTCATGGTGGAGCTAGTGTGTCAGCTTTGTGGCATGGACACAGAGGGTGTTCCCCAGAGCAGGAGAGCTGACCACATCCCTGTGGTCATTGTGACTGAACCAGATCCTGGGCAAAAAGCCACCAAAGGAAGGCTAAAATGCAGACGTTGCCTCCAGGTGGACAAAAGGAGGAGTGACACACCCTGGAAGTGTCAGGCCTGTGATGTGCCCCTCTGTGTTGTGGTGGACAGGAACTGCTTTTTCAAGTGGCACAAATAATTTGTGTGACACCTGTACTGTATATAATACTTGTAAATAGCTGTATAAAAAACGCCTGAGGCATTTACTGCATTCAAGGGTAAATAGTTGTAAATAATTTAGTTTTTTGCTACATTTTTACATATTTTTTTGACATTTACAATTTGCATAAGCATTATGCATATAGTTATAAAAATGGTTTGTTAAACATGTTGTGTGGTTTGCACAGTAAAAAATCTAATTTTTTCCGACTCGGATTTTATATTTTTTGTGTGATTTCAGGTCCAGTGTGTTAACACAGTATGTCAAAATGAAAAAATAACACCATAGTCACACTTGTGGGGTTGTACTGAAAAGAATGACACTAAACAAAGCAAGGTGAACCATTTTTAAGCTGAAATATAAAGATAAAATTAAAAGCAGTCAAAACGGACCATTATACACATGACTCCAGAGGACTTTGAAGACAAGTGTTCACTGCCCATGTTCACAGTTGTTACAATGACGTTAATGTGTATGATCACTTACACCCCACCATGTATGTTATAATCTTATCGCTGTGGAAAGACGAGGCCTCCGTCTCTGCAGCCAGCCTGATTTCAGTCCATCTACTCTGCAACGTAGATCTACAGCCACGTAAAAATACTTCATATGATCTAATAAAATACAACCGTTACACAAAGAAATCCAACCAGTGTCATGTGATTATAGTTTTTTCATCTAAGCGTGTTAAAAGCCAGGTTAGGCCTCAAGCTACAGTGTGTGCTGCAGCAGTTCAGACTAATCAGTTCCTTTTGAGGAGGGTTAAACTTCATACAGTATGTGAAGAGAACCCAGAATATGTCTGAGTCTCCACCTAATTTAACCTTATTCATACCAACGGACTACAGTCAGAGTGAAACTGTACCTCTGCCCTAACATCACACAAAACCAAACACACCTATGTAAACACACAGAGGTGGTTCAAATTCCCCCGAGATGAGCCAACTTCCCAAAATCACACACACGCACATATTTTTCTTTAAACAGATTTTTGAGTAATTAAAAGGTGGATTTGCCACTGGGGGTATAGTCTGGGTGAGGTTGGGCCACATTTAAAAAAAAAGGGTTTCAAATATTCCAAAAAAGTACAACTGGTCCAATCGTCTCAATCTTTATTAATAACAGGTCAGAATAGGGATGCAAATTATTGATTAATTCAATAATCGTTAGTTGAATGACCTTATCGATCGAATTGATAAGAGGCGATTTTCCTGGGCCTGAATTTCCCTCAGTTTCACTAAGACTAAAATCTAAACATTGTTTACTAAATAAACTGCATGTCATATTCCTTAATGAGTGACTTGCTGTACCATTGGGGATACAGTACAGACAATGACATTTATGTAGGCTAGAATAACAAACTGTATTGTGAATAGAAATTAAATAAAACATGTCCAGCTGCTTTAACATGAAAAGTTGTTCACTGGCTCCTCACACAGACACATGTCAGGAGTCAGGCGTGTGCGCAGCTTGTAGTGTACAGCTACTGAGAACATGTGTTCCATTCAACCAGCATCCTGATTAAAAAGAAAGAAAGAAACTCCAAGTTCATGTGACCTGCGTATTCACAGCGAGCACAAATGGAAATGCTGATTAACACGCGGCAGTCTCCTAGTTTGATCCATTCTGGGACTATATTCTGACGGAGCACTGCTACATGCGCACTGAGATCACGCAGCACCTGAAAACACACACCGTCAACATACCAGCATGGCTACTGCATGGTTACAACTCCTCATACGGCCCGCCCACTAAACTATAAGGAAAGACTTTACTGAGTTTTTTAACACACCACAAGGACTTGTGCCATGGCAAGAGGGCATTATACAGAGAGGCTGCCTGCAACAGCGTGAGATGTCCGGCGATGAGTTGTGAAAATGCGACATTAAAAGTAACAATAGCAAAGATTCAGCGTTTGTGCCTTTATGACCACATTTGCACATCTACTGTGTTCCAATGTGCCTGCGATACTTCAAACTGTCCGGTGATGAGCTGTGAAGATGCGACATTAAAAGTAACAATAGCAAAGATATACAGACATTGTTAACGAGCCTATTATGCCCGGGTATGTAGGAGTATATAGAATGGTAATAACAGTCACCATCTGGTATGTGTGAATGGCAGTCTGGAGTTATTGGTGACAAATCACCCTGACTTGCCTTTCTTTCTTTCTTTTATTGCTCATCATGCAAAACCGGTATGGTCTTATCTAAATCTGTTGAATCACTGCTGTTTATACACCTACCTATATACCTGGAGAGGCTCTTGCGCTTCTCCACTTTCATCACGCCCACAATAAATTCCGACCAATCACAGCATGGTTGCCGCACAGCCTTGAAAGACAAAGTTCGGCCCGGACCCTGTGCACAGGAGTGCGGATCAGCGGGCGGTCAGAGACAAAAAAATGACGTCATTTTGTGGGCGTAACGTCTGCAGGGGGGAAAAATGCGTCGCTTGGCACAGTTTTCAATGCGCGTTCTCATTCCTCTGGTGCAGTACGCTCACATGTGTGTGCGCACGCCTGTGTGTGTGTGTGTGTGTGTGTGTGTCGGGGGGCGGAACTCCTCTGCAGTGGAGAAATGCGCGAGCATGCAGAGACAGAAACGACACGCCGAGCAGAACGGAGGCTGCCACTCCTCAAAAAAAATTCAAACTAAATATCAGAGAAATACTGACAATACTGGGCAATTAATAATAAAAATAAAATGCACAGGACAAGCCTCAGTAAATAAGTGCGTGTGAGAAAAATGTGCGGGCCGCACTAACACTAAACTTTGATGTCAAGTGGGGGGCCACAAAATATCGGCTCGCGGGCCGCTACTTTGAGACCCCTGCTCTAGTTGTTCCAAGTTTGGACGTGTTTACATCCAGCTGTCTGCTGTTCACACACACACACACTGCAGCGCATGCATCCAGCCAAAGATTGTCTCTGAAACAGGAGGATCACTGCGTGCTCACCTTGCAGATTGAAGGTTAAGATGAGCACTCCTAGAAGTCACATTAACGGTAACAGAGTGATGCCTCTTAGATCTTTGGTTGCATCACAAACACGATGGGTTAAACAGGCCCTCTGATGTCACCACCGCTGTGTGAATGATTGTGTGTCTGTTGTGTGTTCATGCCAACACAAACAACACAACAGAGCCACTGCCCTGTTGTGTTGTAGGTGTTGAAACCTGCAGCTCTCACCTTGAGACCTTCTTCATCTCCCTCTTTGTGGGCTTCATGTTCTGCTGGACCTGCAGTCAGAGACCCTGACCTGCTTCTACCTGTTGTTCTCATCTTTGGGTCACTTCTGTGGATGGTCAGGAAGTATTTGAGGACTGTAACTACACATGATCACATGACACTAAAACCCAGCTACGGACACACAGAGGATGACACATGGTTCAAAAACACGACCAGCAGAGCCCGAGTAACCACACAAGCATTTAGAAAGAAACGTAACAAAAACATCACACATGGTCTGAAAGGCCATCAGGTCTGTTCGTATTTCTACAGAGGATTGGTTCTGTTGGCTCTTTAAACATGTAAACTGTGTCTGTGTCTCGGAGAGACTTGTTTTAAGTATTGCTGTCTGAAAGGAAGCCGAACGACAAAACACGAAGCGTCGACAGTCCGCTGGACGCTCTCATTTTCCCATCATCACTGATACAATAACCATCAGAAAACACTGAAACTTCATATGTGAAGAGAACCAGAGTCTGTCAGATGTAACTTTAACCTCATTCATACAAAGGGACTACAGTCAGAGTTAAACTGTACCTCTGCCCTAACATCACACACACGCACGCCAATGTAAACACACAGAGATGATTCAAATTCCTGCTTTTACCCTGAGAAGAGCCCACTTTCCAAAATAACACACACACACACACACACACACACACACACACACACACACACACACACACACACACACACACACACACACACACACACATATTTTTCTTTAAACAGATTTTTGAGTCATTAAAAGGTAGATTTGATCGAAGGAGTGCTCTTAGCGTTAGAACATTTTTGTTCAGAACCAGGTGACCTCGTGGACCTGAACACCTTCAGGTCCCCCCCGCTCCATCAGAGGCAGCCCGCCGTCCTGCTGCTACACCCCGCTCATCTCCTTGATCCAGCCACGATATTCTGTGACTCGGGTGTAGATGCCGGGTTTGTTTCTGCGAGCGCAGCCGTCGCCCCAGCTCACCACACCCGCCTGGAAGACCCGCCCACCGGGGGCGGTGACGGACAGGGGGCCGCCCGAGTCTCCCTGAGAGACACGTGGAGAGAGAGTAGAGTCAGAGACAGGAAGTAGATCAGGACGTCCAGCTGTCCTCACCCTCATTTATAATAAACTAAAGTCATCGGACAAATATACATAAAAACATGAAGGAATATTTTACATGTAAATTTAGGGGAAGAGAGAAACGTGGATACTTGATGACATGATGGTGAAATGGTCACATGTCTGCTGCTGAATCCATGATTATTAAAGAAGCTAAGTGGCCTGTTTAAGCCGGGCCTGGGCCTCAGACCCTTACTGCATAATAAATGTAGACCTGCACAACATACCCGAAAACTGGGTCTGCAGTAACGCCACACGAGGTCATGAATAGTTCAGATGGAATGTATGAATATTTTATCACCCATGTACAGTACGTTTTTACATCAGCCTCAAAGTCACACCTGCAGACCAGCTGAGCTGGACCTTCAGGACTCAGAGTGTTCTGATTGGTCAGTGCTCCTCTACCTCTTTTTTCATTTTCAGCCCTGTTGTGTCTCAACCTCCACGCCTGACTCGTACCTGACAGGCGTCCACGCCGCCTTGGAGGACGCCGGCACACAGCATCCTGTCGGTGACGTCCTCATTCATCAGACTCTTGCACACCGTGCTGTTGATGATGCGAACCTGCGCCTTCTGCAGGACGGTGGCCTGGACGCCTGACAGCATCACATGAAGGAAACACTCATTACATCTGAACACGCTCTGCACAGCGCCCCCCACAGGAAGAGGAAGCCTGGAGAAACCCTCTCACCTCCCTCTCTGATGGCCCCCCAGCCGGTGATCCACGCCTCCTGGCCTGCTGGGAAGTCGTAGGTGGGGGAGGGCAGGCAGATGGGCCAGATGTTCTGGTTGAGTTTGACGGCAGTGTCCAGCTCCATCAGGGCGATGTCGTTGTCGTAGGTCAGGTAGTTGTAGCCGCTGTGAGCGATGATCTGCTTCACCTTCCTCTTCACCGTCCACTCGTTGGTCTGACTCTGCTCGTAAAGCCCCAGCAGGGCCTCCCATTGGTCGGCCTGGGAGTACCTGCGCGGACAGCACACTCAGGAGGTCAGAGGTCACAGCAGCAGAAACGCTCACGGAGGGAGCAGCTCCTACCTGTTCGGCCCGTTGTCCTGGACGCAGTGGGCGGCGGTCAGCAGCCAGCGGTGGTTCAGCACTGACGCTCCACACACATGTCCTGCTCCTCTGACGTGGAGGCTGACCTGCCAGGGCCACTCGCCCTCCCGCGACACCTGACCGCCGACGATACGAGAGCTCCGGTACGGCCTCATCCCACACTCTGAAAACACACACAGGAAGTACTGATGTCACACTGCAGTCAGCCTGTGTGTCTGTGTGTGTGTGTGTGTGTGCACGTACGGCAGTCGGCCTCATCAGAGCCGTCCTCACAGTCCTGCTCGCCGTCACACTGCGGGTTGAGTTTACTGATGCAGCGTCCACTGCTGCAGCGGAAGGTGAACTCTGAACACTGCTGCAGAACCACAGCTAAAACAGACACACACACACACACAGATGCATTTGTGAACTTGTTGGTTCTGTCCTCTCTGCTGATTGGTCAGGTGTGTTTCTACACCAACAAACTAAGTGAATACAGGAAGTGGATCCTGTGCTGGGACAGTCCCACCATGGAGGTGTCGGGCTGACCGTTGCCATGGTGATTCTTCTCATCAGTGTATTCGGCACTTCCTGTAGATTTTACAGTGTGAACATAAAGCAGCTTGAAAACATGCTTCATCCTACCCATAATGCACTGCTCTCAGATCATGTGACTCAGTCCTGCTTGGACTCTGCTGGGTGTCAGATCCAGACCTCGTCTGTCTGTGGGTCTGAGTGTGATTACTGTGAACAAACCAGCTGAGAGGAAGAAGGACCCCAGGAGCCCAGGACAGGCAGCGGCCTGAGAACAGGACCTGAGCTGTTGCATTGTGGGAGTCTCAGTTTTGTACTTCAGTCAGACGTTCACATGAACCTGTACACGGTGTAAAGACCAGCTGCTGTCAGGCTGTCTCTGGACTCAGATTCTTACATTTCTCGCAGCGCGACTCATCCGAGCCGTCGCCGCAGTCGTCTTTTCCGTCACACTTCGCCGCCTCTGGGACGCAGCGGCTGTTCCTGCAGGTCAACTGTCCGTCTGTACACGTCACTGCAGAGACACACAGACATGCTCTTTTTGTTTGTCTCTTCTTCGCGTGCTTTGGTTTAAGCGTGAGCGTCTCTCACCGCAGTGCTCTTCGTCCGTGTTGTCTCCGCAGTCGTCAAACCCGTCACACACCCAGAACTTGGGCTTACAGCGACCGTTTCGACACTTGATCTGCGACTCGCCGCACTCTGCAAAGAAACCGCTGGTCAGAGTCTGCGGCTGTCATCGCTGTGTTACCTGCTGCTGGAGTACTGACTGCAGTCCCGCTCGTCGCTCCCGTCCCCGCAGTCGCTCCAGCCGTCACACTGCAGGGTTTTGTTGATGCACAGGTTGTTGCTGCACTGGAACATCCCCGGACAGGCTGATGAAGGACAGACGCACACATCAGTACGACCGCCGCCTCACCCTCAGGTGTGATAAAACATTTCTTACGATTGTCCGGGACGAAGGCCTCGTACTCGGCGGTGAAACCCTGGTCCACATAGGACGAGTCCGAGTTGAACCTGACGGTCATCTTGTTGCTTTCGCTGGTGATCACGCTGCTTTTTAAGCTTCTGCCGCACAGTCTGACACACAAACAGACGGGAGGTCACAGCGAGCACGCTAACCAGCTAACACAAGACTTCCTGTGTTCACTGAGGAAAGAGAACGTGTCTGACCTCTGACCGTTCACCTCCACGTAATCGCTGGGACAGCTGTTGCTTTGTTTTCCCACGGAGAACTTGTTGAACTGAATCTTCACAAACTTTTCCTTTGAGGCCTGAAAAGAAGCGAAAACCACTAAATCATGGACACGTTTCATAAAGTGCTCATTTAAATATGTTTTAGCATGTTAGCTCTTAGCTCAAAGTCACATAGACATAAATCATTTCTGTGGTCTGAGGGTGGATTTGCAGAAGAAAAGGTGGACTCACCTCGATGTTCCAGACGCAGGAGGTCTTAGGAGGGTAGTTAGAGGGAAAGAAAGGAGACGAGATGGAGCCTCTGTCTGCGGTCAGCGTGGCGCCACAGTCTGAGCACACACACACACACGATGACTAATATACACAACATGTGGGAATATGTCTGAATCACAACTGAAAACATCCTGTTGGTGTGAAATCTTTGGTTCTGACGTGTGTTTGATAAAACATCTGAAGATCAGGTTTAATCTGATTTTTAGACTGAGCCATGTGACACACGTGATGCATTTAAGGATCGCTGGAAAACACAAATCCCAGCATTTCTACAGATGTTACTATAAATCACAGGGAGTCCAATCAGAAGAAGGATGTCTCACTTTGCTCCGTCAGGGGGATCTGTGAGTAGGCCGCTCTGAACCCGGGGAAGTTCTTCTCCTCACTGGTCACCAGCGTCAGTAAGAGGACGTTTCCAGAGGACAGGAAGGACAGAGAGCTGTGAGGGTAGCCACACTGCCTGAGGAGGAAGAGGAGGAGGAGGAGGAGTCAGTGCTGAGACACGCTTTAAGATGAAGAGCAACAGAAGCACTCAGACGTCACATGGACAGGTTCATCACAGCCTGAAAAGCCCGTTTGACCTCTGACCACACCCAGCAGTGATGTCACCGAGGCCTGGTGAGCAGTTCACCAGCAGGGGGCGGCAGAGACAGGAGACAGCAGGACACAGGAAACTTCTAACTAGACCTCACACTGTCTGAATGTAGGGGGCGCTGTGCAGGCAGCAGAAACATCAAGTTCGAACAATCATTCTGATCACTCATCCAACAGCAGTTTTTAGATGTCTTTTCTAATCAATAAAAGTCCTGATCAATAACTATCAGTGACGTCACCAGGAGCCACGTCCCAGCATCCTCTGCTCTGATTGGACACATCAGCCAGCAGCAGCAGAGCCCCTATAGACATATATGTGAGGACTCCGCCTGCCATGGAGGGAGGACCTCCTGTCCCCATCAGTCCTAACCTGAACGGACCAATCAGCAGCCGTTAGCAGCATGCTAGTGTTTGATGGGCTAAGCTGTCAGAAAGACCAGAGGACATCAGTCTGTTTACATTCAGCTCTGATACATGATCAATACTGGACCTGACTGACCTCTGATGACATCACTGATCGCTGCTGTTCAGACTGCAGAGCGCCCCCTACAGGAGCTGCAGACACTGTCCGTACACAGTGTGTAGTAAATACTTTGCATTCTGGGAAATGTCCTCACTCTGTGAGCGCCTGCTGCTCGATGGGGGCCAGCGAGTCGTAGATTTTGATGAAGTCCTGCTGACAGTCGTCCTCCAGGATCAGAGTGTGGAAGTCCAGTCGGATTCGGTGGCCCGGGTCGGCCCGCAGCTGCCACTTCAGGTAAATGTTTGGGGGGTAGGAGGAGTCCGGAAACCCCGGAGAGCGAATGAGGCCCGGCTCATGGACGTGCAGGTTGAAGGACTTCCTCACTGAAGACATGAAGAGTGTGTGATGATTGTATACACACACACACACACACACACACACTTATTAATAAAGGTTTGAATGATTCTCACCGTATAAAGAGCTGCGGGTCATTCGAGGATCAACGGCTGTGAACACAGAGATCACACATCAGTCCTTCATCAACACAGATTTAACATCAGTCATCTGATACGAACATGTTCAAGTAAAAATATCCCGATAAACAGGCGTTTCATTTAAATAACCAGCTTCCTGCAGCTTCAGAGCACAGAGAACAGACCAACAAAAGCAGAAGCAGAACCTTCCTGCACGCTCAGCATGACCCATCAGAGAGAAACAGCTGCTGCTTCAATCTGAGCACGCTCAGTAACCAGCGATGGATCACTGAAGTTGCCTACCAGGCCCTGAAGCCCTGAGCGGCTGGATGTGATTCTGACCTTGTGAGACGACGCTGTTGACCGTCAGAGCGTCGGTGGGTTTCAGCATCAGGCGTCCATGTCGGCCCTGCTGACCTCCCGCCGGCGGTTCCAGAGCCCTGATGGCTTCGTCCAGCGCCGCCTGCTGGGGGATGGGGAGTTCAAACTCGGACTCGTAGTACGCCATGACGCTGATGCCGTCGCCTCCGTCACTGAGGATGACACAGACATTATTCATGCACAGTTCAGGTGAGTTTCTGCGTCAGTGACGAGCGATGGCCGCGTACCTGAAGGCCTGCACCCTGCAGGATCTGTAGTACCTGTCCAGCACTGAGTCCTTGGAGTAAATGAGCTTCAGCTGGAAGAGGAGACACGTGTCACATCCAGCTCAGACCGACAACACAACTCCCATCATGCTTTGAGGCCTCACCTGCCGTCTGACCAGAGCAGCCAGGTTACTGAACTCAGGGCTCTTGGAGTCTTCGTACGCCTGCAGGAAGCCCTGGTTACTGATCCCCATGGAGCCGATGTAGATCCTCTTCACCCTGACATCACTGCACACTGCAGACAGAAAGATATCAACACACAGAGCTGCCACAGTGTGTGTCTGTCTGTGTGTGTGTGTGTGGCTCACAGTGGAAGTGCCACACCAGCATTCCGGTCAGCAGAGCCAGCCCTGCGGCGGCCAGCACTAGCCCCACGCCGATCCAAAGCTTCCTCCTGAAGCCCGGCCTCTTCTCCAGCTGCTTGGAGTCTGAGGCTGGCAGGAACTGAAGTGCCGTGTCCCAGTCAGGGTCCTGCAGGGGGACAGAGGGACAGAGAGACAGAGGAACAGAGACAAAGGGACAGAGAGACAGAAGGACAGAGGGACAGAGGGACAGTGAGACAGACAGACAGAAGGACAAAGGGACATAGAGACAGAAGGACAGAGGGACAGAGGGACAGTGAGACAGACAGACAGAAGGACAAAGGGACATAGAGACAGAAGGACAGAGGGACAGAAGGACAATGAGACAGATGGACAGAAGGACAAAGGGACAGAGAGACAGAGGGACAGAAGGACAGAGAGACAGAAGGACAGAGGGACAGAGAGAGAAGGACAGAGAGACAGAGGGACAGAAGGACAGAGAGACAATGAGACAGATGGACAGAAGGACAAAGGGACAGAGAGACAGAGGGACAGATGGACAGTGAGAGACAGAAGGACAGAGGGACAGAGAGACAGAATGACAGAGAGACAGAAGGACAGAGAGACAGAAGGACAGAGAGACAGAGGGACAGATGGACAGTGAGAGACAGAAGGACAGAGCAGGATGAAAAGATGAGTTCTGTCAGAAAACACACGGCTCAGCGCTCAGGCGTGCTGCTAACAGACCTCTGCTAATGATGTCACCAAGGCGCAGCATTAGCAATACGAAGTGTTTATATTGTTGGATGACACCGACCAATCACTGAGAAGCAGTCAGCAGTGAGAGTTTTAAAGATTTGTTGTTTGTTTGGCGATGAGGAAGTGACCAAATGTCAGAGGGAGGAGTTCAGATCACAGATGCTGCTGTGACAGACAGAACCTGTTCCTCTGGAACAGCTGATCAGGGTGTGTTGACTCCTGCACACACACACACCCTGTGACAGAGTGTGTGTGTGTGTGTGTGTCACACACAGGATGGTTCAGCTCATCACCTCCACATGTTGCTGATGAGCTTTCAGACTCGCTGTAACACAAAGAAATGACAAGAACACAGCCGTGTGTATGTTTGTACAGGAGTTGTAGCTGCTAAGCTAACGCTGTGTGTAACTGTTGTGTGTCTGAGTTAATGTTGTGCACCCAAGGTCGTGCTCCTGAGCGACCAGATTGTCGTCGCACAGATACAGTTTGTGCGTCGTGGATTCTGTGAGCGCCGCTGTTTCAGTTTAACTATTGGAGCAAACAGTAAAATGAGACTTTTGTAGAATGTTGCAGGTTGTTTAAAAACATCTATTCCAACATGGCGGACTGGCAGAGGGGCGGAGCTTAAATAAAACCAATAACACATTCTTTGTGTGTGTGTTTACACTGCTCCTGTAATCACACACTGAACTTCCTCCTCTGCACACACACACAGCTGTGTGATGGCACATCAGAAACCCTTTCTTTGATCTCGGCTCCATCTGATCAATAAGAGTGATCAGATGGTTTCTGATCCATCGATCCTTCAGCTGATACAGTCTCAGTGTGCAGCATCAGGCTGCTCTCATCGATACTTTCACTCTGCCTCAGGTGAAACCGCAATGACGTCACGGGCAGGTGGAGGACTCACCTGTCTCAGGCTGAACTTCTGTCCGGCGTCCAGCTCATCCATGGCTCCGCGCGCTGCTCCGGGTTTTGGGGGGTCTGCTTTCATCCTCTGGGTCTCTGAGCCTCTACCTGTGAGACTGTCGCGCGCTCATGGCGCGGTGACAGGTGCGCGGCGGCGGCGGCAGGTGTTAGTGTGTGTGTGTGTGTGTGTCCGCGGATGGAGGCTCCGAGCAGACGCTGCGTGTGTTTGACGTGCGTGACGCGGCTGTCGCGGCGCTGCGGGTCGGTGCCGGTCCCCGGGGCCAGTGTCTCCGGAGCGGGTTCAGAGCGGTCCGTCCAGCAGGAAGGAGGAAACAGACGGCGGGGCAGGAGAGGGAGGAGCCACACCTGACACCTGACCGCACACCTCCCATCAGCCACCGCGGTCACCGTGACACAAAGAGCTGAACGGAAGTGATGATCAATGAAACTATTGATCCTGATGTATATAAAGTTATGATCAGAGACCATAGATTTAACTCTGACTGAGGATCTGTTCTTCACATGTATTGATTATATATTGATCCCTGAGCTCCGCCTGGTGTCACACTTCCTGTTCCTGCACTGAAAGTGAAAGATCTGAGGACGATGTTTCACACAGCGTCCAGGCAGGCTCCACCCTGTTCATTACAGTGGGTCTGAGTCTGACGGAGGCCTCTCAGTGTGGAGTTTGTCAGACCTGCATGTTGACTGTGGGTGTGTGTGATATGAGCAGATCAATAATGAAGCTCACTATCAGACTCAGGTTCACTTGCAGCTTGTTCAGACCTGGTGGACCGGACCTGGATGAGGAGGCGCCGCAGCATGGTCCTCCTCTGGAGGTGGGGCTGTTCATAAGGAGGATCACACATAGACCCTCCCTGTGTGGTCAGTAGATGTTGGGGGGCCTCTGCAACATCACATGGACTGCAGGGTCAGTGCTTCTGAACCGGGCTGGTGGTTCCCCTTTTCAAGAAGGGGGACTGGAGGGTGTGCTCCAATGGCAGGTGGATCACACTCCTCCGCCCATGCATGGAATGTGTTTACTCATGGTGTCACATGTTACTGACGTCATCAGGATGTGGAGAGCGCACCTGGTGGACTTGAGGTCCAGCTGAGGACAGAAGAGCACAGACCTCATGTGTGTGTTCCCACAGCCCTGGCCTTTAGGAGTATATGGTTCTGTTAGATCCTGCAGGTGGAGCCATCAAAGGAAGAAACAGAGGTGGAGCAGTGATGGAATCACTGAGCCACAAAGGTTCAGGGTCTGAGGAACAACACGCTGACATGACCTCCACATGCCCCACATCTGCATCCAGTCCAACATCTGTAGGATGTGCATGGGTCCATGCAGGCCCCCACCTCACAGCTGGCAGGACTTAAAGTCTCCGGAGCGGAGAGCAGCTGCTGGGCCTGGACCCCCCAGGATCCCAATGTTGTGATGCTGATTGTTGGAGATATAAAGTTCAGTAAGTGACGAGTCTACATCCTGAACACTAGAGGGTGCTGCGTCTAATCTAATCTGATCTGCAGATTACAGTTAAATACATCCAGATGTTCCCGGTCTGGAAGAACCACACAGAACCGGTCTCTGGTTTCTGTCGTCTTTATTAGTGGAATGGAATATACACCTCTGTGCTTTAATGCTGTTTCCTCCATCAGTCACTCAGAGCTCTGAGACTGAACTGTTCCACACACACAGACACACACAGACACAGACATACACACACACACATTTCAGTCAGTCCACATGAGTCTGACAGAAAACAACATCGCTAAATTATGATTCTGTTTAAATTAAAATCAAACACATCTGTGTGACAGCAGCAGATCCCAGAATTACCCACAATCCTTTGCATGAACACAGTCGTTGACATGTCCTCCTGCTCTGCTGGACGTTCAGTGTGACAAAAAAAACATCAATATAACAAACATAATAATAAATTCTCTGCATAAATTACTGTTTAAACTGGAACCAGCTGCACTGTAAAAACTCATTCAGTGGAGACTGAGGCAGAAACTCATGAACAAACACAAAGTACCATTATATAAAGAAACAAACACTGTCAGACAATATTTAACATAAATTAAATGTCATGAAGGTTCTACAGGATCTGCACACTTCCTTTTAACACTGCGGTTCCTCTAGAGGGCACTCTGCAGACTGAGTGTGCTCAGTATTGATCCTGTATCAGAGCTGAGTGTAAACCAAGCGGCAACCTTCGGGGCTCAAAGTGGAAGCCCATGCGGAAGTGTCAAAACTTGTAATTCACGCTGCAACAGCTGGGGGTTGGCTCCAAAAGCGAGTAATTTCCCATAGACTCCCATGTTAAAATGGCCGACTTCACAGCAGAAATTAACATGTTTACGGCCTGGTACAAAAAACCACTCTGGTCTCAGATGATAGGTTCTCTTCTAGTGTCAATTGTAGGGGGGGTGAATTTTTTTACAACCCACTCGTTTCAATTGTATTCGGACTTAAAATTACGCCTAATTATGGGCGTTGCCGCTTGAGTGACAGACAGTTGACGTATCACAGCGTGAGTTTCCTGCTCCCACGATCGCCCGCCCCCCTAAACCCCGCTCGTGCTCCCCCTCTTTGTCCATATTTGAGAGTTTTGGCGGACGTGACGCTGTCAACATGGCGGCGGTCATCACGTCCCGGAACCTCCCACCGAGCCTCAAAACGGCTCTTCAGAAACAAACGGGTGACGTCACGGAAGCTCTGTCCATAGTTTTTACTGTCAATGGTGTAAACAGACTGAAGCCGAGTTAGCCCATCAAACACTAGCATGCTGCTAATGGCTGCTGATTGGTCTGTTCAGGTTAGGACTGATGGGGACAGCACTCATTGCATTCTGGACTGTCTGCAGAACGCCCCCTGTGGGGCAGCAGGGTTACAGTGGTGGTTCCACTCACAGGTATCAGAGCGCCCTCTAGCTGTGAGGACAGGTTCAGTGCAAAGACTTTAACACGAAATGGACCGATTCTCTGTGGAACACTGGGTCTGTCCAGTTAAACTACAGCGCCCCCTGGTGTGTGGATGCCAGCATCTACAGTTATACTTATTGGAAATTTACAACCGACAACTGAGCGGACAGTAAGTGCTGCTGTTGGTTTGTCACTGAGCACAGAGCACGTGGAGCCACAGACACACAAACAGGAACAGTTCAGCCTCTGTGACGGAGCGTCAGGACCAGCGGGTCAACACATCCACACCTCCAGAATAAAGTCACGAGATTCTAAGAATAATGTCGGATTTTCCTCATAACGTTACAGCTTATTTCCCCATTTTATTTTCTTCATGTTACATAAGTGTAAAATAAAAGCCTCGCTGTAATGTTGTGACTTTATTCTGTTTCTGTCAGATGTTGTTGTCCTCGTGGTGCCGACTCTTCGCCGTCCATCAGTCGTCTCTCTTCCGGAGAAAACAGATAAAATACCTATAACGGTATCCATGCATATTTGTGACTGCTCATCATACACACATACACACACACGGTCGCTCCCCCTCTCTCTCACACACACACACATACAGTAGCTCTCTCTCTCACTCTCTCACACACACACACGGTCGCTCCCTCCCTATCTCTCTCTCTCTCTTTCACACACACACACACCCTCTCTCTCTCTCTCTCTCTCACACACACACACACACACACACACACACCCTCTCTCTCTCTCTCTCTCTCTCTCACACACACACACACACCCTCTCTCTCTCTCTCTCTCTCTCTCTCTCTCTCTCTCTCACACACACACACACACACACCCTCTCTCTCTCTCTCTCTCTCTCTCTCACACACACGGTTGCATTCTGGCGAGGAACATGCCTGAATGGTTTAGAAGTTCATCAATATAATCTGAACAAACACTTCTCATTGGTGCAAACACTCGTCATGACCAGGAGGGGGCGGGGCAGGAAAACAAACCACCGACAGGAAGGAGAAACTAAAATTCGTCATGCAACAGAACGGATGATGAGAGTTTCTTCCTCTGTGTTCTCTGATATGGTTGATAATCCTATGATCAGTAGTGCTACTTCTACTGTATGAGGCTCATGCACGAGGAGCGGCCGACCGCTCGCTGCTGCTTCTTCTTCTTCTTCTTCTTCTTTTTTTTGGTTTAAGGGTTTTGATTGGAAGATGCAGGTGAAAGTTTATGATACAAAATATGTTACAGTATGTACGTCTCCTGTCACTCACACTCTGAACGGGTCCAGGAGCGGCGCCGCTTAACGACTCCCAGCTGAGGTCACACGTGTTAACGCCTGATGGATAAACATGGCCTCGTTCTTCTACAGGATCACAGCACAGGGACGCTGTCCTGTCTCCGGTCTTTATGTGGACTCTGTCTACATGCAGTCTGAACATGCACTGCAGAAATCGACATCGTTATGAACCAAGGAAAAAAAACTGAAACTCTGCTCTGGTGTTTGTCCTACAGTTTAGTTACAAATCTTACTCTGAACCATTAGCATCCTTATATTAGCTTCCTTAGCTTCACGTGTGTGTAGCAGTGTAGTTACGGATGACGAGCTGAAGGTTGAAGGCTTTCCTCTACTCTGACACATTAATAAACTAAAGTCTCGTCCTGTTGACTGTTGTTCTTTCCGGCCAGGACATAAAACAGCAAAGAACATGTCGGTCCAGGCTTCATGCTGCCATGAACGTCACTTCTGCGAACATCGTTCGCATGTAAACTTGCCGGAACTCTTTGACCCCCTCAGCTGCTGTGACCTGCCGCCGCTCTGCAGGCCGCTCTGCAGGCCGCTCTGCATGCCGCTCTGCATGGCGCTCTGCAGGCCGTCTTTATCACTTTAAATAATGTTTAAATGTGACCTCAGTGAGAGACGCTTCTCGGCGCCGTCACTTCCTGTCCCCGTCATAAATCTACTGCAGAACACTCGTCATGTTCTCACACAGCAAATGAGCTTCTTTATGTTTGTGTTCCCTGCAATAATGACTGTAGTTTAAACACGTATTATTACTGTTATTGATATTACTCTGTTCCTTTGTTGATGCTATTTTTCCTGCTTGTTTGCATATTTTGAAAAGTAAAAGGCTCTGGATCCTGGTCGCCGCGGAGCTGCAGATAAAAGCTTCATCATTAGACCACACAGACCGGACCGTGGACTCATCCAGAACATGTCCCTCCACCAGCCTTCCTGCATTAGTCTGAGCCTGCTTCATCCAAACATTTGTCTGTCTGTGAGTCACGTCCTCACGTCCTCACGTCCTCAGTGGTCCAGCAGCTTCAGCACCGACGGCTCAGTCCGGCCTCTGAAATGCCGCCTGTGGAGGAAACCAGCTTTGGTCTCTGTGTTTGTGCAGCAAGGTCCAAAGGGTCAGATTGTGCAAGGGGGGGGGGGGGGGTTAAAATGCATGAGAGGGGGGGGGGGGTGATTGTGAGACGTTTCAGTGGCAGCTGTCAGTTTTAGCTCGATCTCCTGCCATCTGTCAGCCATTTTGTTTCTGTTAATACAAGGTGAGCAGCATCCCAGCTTCAGGATCAGAGGATGGAGGAGGTTCAGTGGGGGAGTGGCAGGTGGGCGGAGGAGGGGAGGCAGGGACATCAGAGGTTATAAGGAGGAGATTTTGACGGTCTCGTGGGTGTAGGCGGTGGCCCGGGTGTTGCGCAGGATGCCTGGAATGGGGGCGGGCGATGGCGGGAGGCTCTCGTCTGGTGTGTTGGCAGGCGGCGTGGGGATGCTGATGATGGCGGCGGTGAAATCTTGCTCCCCACAGTTCAGTTTTAGATCGCCCGGCTCAGCGTTCAGACTGGAGCGACTGTGAGAGGAAGAAGAAAAACAGAGTGTGTGAGCTGCCTGGAGGGACCGCCGTGCCCCTCCCTGATTGGCTGTCTGTGTTTACGTTTGCGGTGGTATGGACGTGGTTTTGATGTGCAGGGTGTCCAGCTCCTGGACGCTGCCCCGGCTCACGGACACCGTGGAGTTAGCCAGGCGCATGGCAGCTCTCCTCCTGGCCCGGCGGGGGCAGCAGCCGGTGGAGTTGTTCTGCGCCCCCTGCTGGCTGGACAGGGAGGTGCTGCGGCTGGTCCTGAAGCCCACCGACTCGGTCATGCAGAGCTCGCTGTAGGTCAGCTCGTCGGTGAACTCGTGGTTCTGTGAGGAGAAGGAGGTCACTGAGTATTGGAGGTGGGAGGAGGGTCAGGAGGTGCTGAAAGTGAGCAGACTCACCGTGGTCTTCTCCAGGCAGTGCAGCAGGTGGTTGTGTTGGTGCTCGAACGCTGAGCGGTTCTTCACACACAGAGCCGTGCTGTCGCTGTCCCGGGCCTGAGAACACACACAGGTTCAGGACGTCAGAGTGAAGACACTAACACGGACTGACTGACTGTCAGAGCTGCTCAGCATGTGGCAGCGGAAGGACGACAGCTACACTCTGTTCCTGAGATGCTAGCGTACATGCTAACACTGCTGCTGCTGTGAAGGTTCTCAGCCATCTTTATTGGAACAGCTGAACGGGTCAGAGGTCAGAGGTCAATGGTACCTGCAGTTCACTAAATGGCCACAGGTGTCAGTATTCACCACAGTTCTGATTCTTACTTAGTAAATATTGTATAAAGGTTCAGCCGTTACTTTCAAAGTTTACTTCCTCCTCTCTGACCTTTCCTTCAAACCTGACACAGACGTTCTTTATTGATTAAACAGAATATAAAACATGAAACATTTATTCATTAATCAAAGGCTTCTCTCAGAGCTCTTCCATATTTCATCTGTAAGACTCTTATTTTAATCTGGTCGTCCTCGTCTCAGCCTCCTCCGTTTCCTCTACCTGTTTCCATCATGTAGAACAAAGAGACTCTTCATCTCCTCCTCCTCATCCTCTTATTTTACATTTTTGTAAATCCCACATCCCACATCCCTGCTCAGAGCTGGAGAGGGATTAAGACTGTGAGTGTGTGTGTGTGTGTGTGAGTGATCAGTCTACCTGAAGCTTGAGGCTGTGTAACTGATAAAATGTTTGGTGAGCGTTTCATCCGCTGAGACCGTCGCTCTGTGATTATAATCCAGGTTATTTTAAGACTATTCCTGCCTTTATCTCACACACACACACGAGGAGTGTGTGTTCCTGCCTCTGTCATGTATCTCACATGTGTAGGAGAAGAAGACACAGGTGATCAGCCAGTTATCAGTTAGCTGTGGTGGACAGCTTTGTCTGGTTGTGGCCCTGAGGAGGACAAAGACACACTCCTGTTTCCATCGGTGGACAGAGTGTGGACATGGTGGAGGATTATAAATACCTGGGAGTGGTTTTGAACAACAGACTGCGCTAAGAACACTGAAGGAGCCGCCTCTGTGTTCTGACGAGGGTCCGGTCCTTTAACATCTGTCGGACCATGCTGAGGATGTTCTATCAGTCTGTGGCTGCCATTTTGTTTGCTTTTTTGTGTGCTGGGGCAGCAGACTGAGAGCAGCGGACACAGACAGACTCAACACACTCATCAGAAGGGTTAGGGCTCTGTTATCAGAGGTTAACCTCACTGTGATGACTCTGCCTGGCCCAGTGCATTCTGGGAGTCTGAGTCCAGACCATCACAGCCCTGAGTCTCTGTGTTCTCTGATCACAGTTGTTCTCTCTGTCTCTCTGTCTGTCTGTCTGTCTGTCTGTCTGTCTGTCTGTTGGTCTGTCTGTCTGTCTGTGTTTCTGTCTCTCTGTCTGTCTGTGTTTCTGTCTGTCTGTCTGTCTGTTGGTCTGTCTGTCTGTGTTTCTGTCTGTCTGTCTGTCTGTCTGTGTTTCTGTCTGTCTGTCTGTTGGTCTGTCTGTCTGTCTGTGTTTCTGTCTGTCTGTCTGTCTGTCTGTGTTTCTGTCTGTCTGTCTGTCTGTCTGTGTTTCTGTCTGTCTGTCTGTCTGTCTGTCTGTGTTTCTGTCTGTCTGTCTGTCTGTGTTTCTGTCTGTCTGTCTGTGTTTCTGTCTGTCTGTCTGTGTTTCTGTCTGTCTGTCTGTCTGTCTGTGTTTCTGTCTGTCTGTCTGTCTGTCTGTCTGTGTTTCTGTCTGTCTGTCTGTCTGTGTTTCTGTCTGTCTGTCTGTCTGTCTGTGTTTCTGTCTGTCTGTCTGTCTGTCTGTCTGTGTTTCTGTCTGTCTGTCTGTCTGTGTTTCTGTCTGTCTGTCTGTCTGTGTTTCTGTCTGTCTGTCTGTTGGTCTGTCTGTCTGTCTGTGTTTCTGTCTGTCTGTCTGTTGGTCTGTCTGTCTCTCTGTCTGTCAGTTGTTTGTTGGTCCGAGCAGCTGCTGGGGTGAAGCTCCTCTGACGGTGGAGTTATTGGTGAAGTGCCAAACTGCTGAGTCAGCAGATCCTCATCTGTCTGACTGTCTCACTCCTGTTTCATTCCTTCTCATTTCAGCATGTAGATATTATAACATGATTTCTTTCATCACAGAAGTAACTTCACGGCCGTCATAAAGTTCTGAGTTGTTTGTTGATGAAGATTCTCAGTCATCCAGGTCATCATACGTAGAGAAGATTGAAGCAAGGCGTCTGGACTTGTAGAGTTCTGAGTTCTGAGTTCTGATTCTTGCTTTCTCTCCAGAAACAGTCTGGATCCTGCTCACGTCAGTGGAGCTTTAACATCGTCTCCATCACTGTTTACCGGACTGTAATCCAGCCTTCCTGCTTAATACTGACAAACTATCCACTGTCTGTGTGTGTGTGTGTCTGTGTGTGTGCGTGTCTCACCCCGATGGCTCGGCCTTCTTTGTACTGGAGGAAGGCGTTGGCTGTTCCTTTCTTCGCCATGCGGATCCGAGCCAAACGCACTTTCTGTCAGACAGAAACACAGGAAAACAGCAGTGTCAGCACATCACACACACACACACACACACACACACACACACACACACACACACACACACACACACACACACACACACACACACACACACACACACACGTCATCTGTTGTCTCATCAGCTCTCAGGTGAATTGGATTTTTGCTGCATTTGTCAGCCTGTGTGAATCAGAGTGTTTTCTGGTTTTTAGCCCTTCGCGTCCGGACTTGGACGTCTGCCTTCTTTACCTGCTGCGCTCTCATCTTGTCCGCTCTCTGGTTCTGGTGGTAGATGCGGCTGAAGTTTGACACGATGACGGGCACAGGCAGGGCGATCACCAGCACGCCGCTGAGCGAACAGATCGAACCAAAGATCTTCCCTGCGATGGTGTTTGGAACCATGTCGCCGTACCTGCAGGCACAAAACAGCCCATAGGATCACATCCTATCCATCCATCCATTCATCCATCCATCCATCAAACCATCCATCTATCCATCCACCCATCCATCCATCCACCCATTCATCCATCCATCCATCAATATATCCATTCATCCAGAGTACAGGTAGCAATAGGAACCCAGACATAAGGGTCCAGCTCACTGGTTGTCACATGACTCACATCATGACTTCCTGCTTCCACCTCAGCTCCACATGGCTCCACCTCTTTGCCTGTATGTGGACTCACTGGGAGTTTAGGTGGACTCAGGCGCTGCCAGTGCCAGTGTTCACCGTCCGCCTCAACTCCAAATACAGGAAAAGAGGCAGAGGGCGAGTGGAGCTGAGGTGGAAGCAGGAAGCTCATGTTGTCTGCACCACCTGTCAATATGTTTATGACATTTTAACATAAAGCCCTATGAGGACTGCCCCATACAGGCCTCAGAGGGAACTGCAGGGTTTGTTTACAGCCTGTCCTCACATGACAGGAAACACAAAGACATGGTCTCAGTTTTACTGGAGTCCATGGAACATTCTGCCCTCTAGTGGTCAGACAGAAGTCAAAACAGCAGGAAGAGCCGCTCATCATATTAAACTCTCTCTCTGCTGCCTTCACCTTTCACTGCACTGAGCCATAAATCACAGGTACCGAGAGGAGGACGAAGGACGAGGAGGATGAGGACGAGGAGGAGATTAGATGGCGGGCAGGAGGCCAGGATGTGATTCTGCTCAGAGCTGCACTGAGCCAGCCGACTGCCTCCACTTCCTGCTCCAGGATGTCAGTAAAGAGGTTTTATCAGTCAAATAAAGAGGAAGACTTTGTTATAAATCCTGAAGTCCATGTGAGGATCCTGTCCTTTAAGTCTCCTGCTGATGACGTGATTCATTTATCAGAGCGCTTCCTGTCTCACTGTGGAATTTAAGCCTTTTTCTATGAATATGTAAATGAGGCTGTAGCTCAGAGCTGTGACCTGCTGCAGTCATGGCTGCTCTGATCTCAGCTCCTTCATCTCTTCAGACTCTGCAGCCTGTTTCCTGCTCGTCCTGTAAATGACTTCATCACCTCCATCTTTATCTCAGCATGGGCTCCATGTTCACAAACACCTGAGGTGCTCCTTCATCCTACAGGTGGACCCCACAGTCCCTCTAGGATCGCTAGGGTTCTTTCAGATGTTCAGACAGTCTTCTTGTTTCATGATTCTTCCACCCTGACAGGATCCACGGGTCCAGACTGACTGAATCCTCCTCACAGCATCATACTGCCACCACCATGTCTGACTGTATGAAGCCTGTTCTTCTTCTACGCCTCTCCTTTCTGTCTCCACATGAAGACAACATCTCTGTGAGCACAGAGCTCTAGTTCAGCTTCATCTGGCCAAAGGACTTCAGAGGACTGTGTGTTCTGTCTCCAGGTGGTCTCTAGTAGACTTCAGTCTGGTCTGGAGGTGTCTTCTCTGCAGTCTGGCAGTCCATTCCTGTGCAGGACTCTAGTGATGGTCTTCTCTGACTCTTCAGGTCCAGACCCGGTTCAATCCTTCACTAGTGTCTCTGCAGCTGTTCTCGGCTCTTCAGACTCATCTCTCTTTAGTTTCCTTTCCAGAACGTTCCACATGTTTCTCTTCCTGTCTCTGACAGTCTGGTTCTGTTGGACTCTCTGTGAACTTCTTGATTAAACCTCTCACAGCAGCTCTTCAGACTTGAAGCTCCTTGATGAACTTTAACAATCTTTTTAATCAGGTTCAAATGTATTTCTGTCACTTTTGTCATGATGCCTTCACTGTCCCCACAGCTGCATGGGAAAACTAAAGCATTTGCAGCATTCAAGAAGTCCTGTGAGGCTGAAGAGAGAGGAGAAGCACACGCTGCACTCTGATTGGCTCTTTACAGAGGTGTTTTGTTTGTGAACTTTAAAATCAAAAGTGCAGTAGGGCCCATAAAAACTGGATTTGTGACCCTTTTCTCTCCCTTTGAGCCACAGAACCCTCTGTGTTCCAGGTGCTCCTGTTCTCCTCCTGACGGCTCCTGTAGAGTGGTCCTGCTGACAGTGAGCACAGCTCAGGATGTAAAGGATGCAGCTGTGACGGCAGACAGCTGACAGGAACATCTGTTTAACCCTCAGCACAGCTCTAACATCACACTCATCAGAGGCCTGGTCCATACACACTGCTGCACACAGCCGGTGCTCGTACAGTTCTGTGCTCCTCCAGGTGGCGCCGTGGCTCTCCCTCTACAGTCTGCACTGAAAACCATGACAACAGAGAGGATCTGCGGTCAGCTGCTGGGAGTTTGCCAGAGTGACCATGCACGCTAAGTGCCCCAGAAAAAGGCACATTAGCAGAGGGAAGCCATAATTATTGATCGAAGGATCCCTCTTTGTTCTCAGCTGAGGACGGATACCTTCTCAGTGCAGTCAGCACACAGAGGATGCAGTTAGCTTAGCATAGCACAAAGAGTGGCAGCAGAAACCATCACAGCCTGGAAGCTGCAGGTTCAACAGAACCTGAAGTCCCAAAGGGAACCGCAGGGAGAGGCGGAGCTTCAGCTCTATAATGTAGCTACAAAGATGCTAACAAAAGCATGCTAGCATATGAGGATACCTGAATACACAACATGGAACAACAGCAGTACAGCTGAGGGTTAGCCACACTCCTAAAATCACATTTAAATTGTACTAAAAATATAAAATCTACATGTTTCCTGTGGTTGTAAAGATGCTATTATTATTGATACAGTTCATCAGTAGATCTCTCACACACACACACACACACACACACACACACAGAGACACACACAATCCAGAGTGGAGCATCATTCATCTCAGTGAAAGTTCATCATTTTAAAATGTGGCTGCAGAACAACAGAAGCGTTGCTGCAGCTGAGTCCGGGGCTGAATCTGTGCCCGATCCCCCTGGAACAGGCTCCAGCACCACTCACTGTGGGACCAGAACTGATTTCATTGGATCCAGCACCTCCTGTGTAACCACTGATGAGTTCCCACCAATCACTGAGACCAAAACCATCCACACATCAGAGAAAGAGGTGCAGAACGGGGCCCGACGTGGACCAATCAGAGTCCAACATCAACCATCACAGAGCTCCACACAGAAACTACAAACCTCACACACATACATGAGAGATACTGCGTGACTGCTGTCAGAGTCTCACGGTGGCACTGAGCTGTTCCATCCATGACCCGGGCACTGCTGGACTGTGTCAGCGGTCAGAGTCCACCAGCTGAAAAAGCTACTCCTAGAGAGTCCACTAAGCCCCACATAACGTGGATTCTATGAGTCCCTGCTCTGGTGGAAAGCTGAGTTCTAACAAAAAGATTTTTCAGTTCAGTTCAGTTGGACTCAGACAGGCTTCCAGCAGAGCTCAGCCAGAATCCTAGGACAGGTCTCCCAGAGCTCTGCTGGAACTGAGCTGGAGTTTCTCCAGAACTCAGCCAGAGCTCTGCTGGAGGCCTAGAACCTGAACTCAGCCGGCGTCCTGTCAGAGCTCTGCTGGAGTCCTCCTGTAGTTTAGGCAGCAGCTGTTGGACCAGCAGAGGTCAGTGGAACTGAAGCTTTCATCTCAGCATTGTTACTCTTTAAAATGTGGGAGGCTGCGACTGCAGAGAGCCGATTAAACCAGCCGAGAGTGAGAGAGAGAGAGAGAGAGTGTGTGTGTGTGTGTGTGTGTGTGAGCTTGGAGCTGCTAATGTAAATAATGGATAGCAGCATTAGAGGGCTTGTAGCTGGTTAGTGGAGAGAGGCATTAGAAAGTTTATATTCTCTCTCTCTCTCTTATTTCCTTCCTCTCTCGTGGCCTTCCTCCTCTCTCCTCCATCTCTACTTCCTCTTACTCCACCTCCTCTTTCTCGGGGGTCATTATGTGCAGCTGCTGGAGCCAAGTCTGTGTCCTGTGGGGGGGGGGGGGGTCGAAGCTTGACACAAAGCCAGATGAGAGAGATGGAAGGAGGGAGGAGGAGGAAGGGGAGGTGGGGTGGAGCGAGGACAGACGAGAGGAAAGAGGAGAAGGAGAGAGGGTCAGGAGGGACACTGAGAAAGGAGAGGAGGAGAGACAGGATGTACGATACCATCTGTAAACCTCAGAGGTCACGAGTCAAATTATAACATTATATAGATCTATAAAAAACCCTTATTTATCTGTAGGATTATAGAGTGAAATATGGAGAGAGGAAAGTGTTGAATATTTCTTTATGACATAAATAACAACTGCAAGACTTAAATATTTAGAGTAAAAACTCAAACTATGCCAACAACTGTGCTTCCTGTCCAGCTGGAGTCCCTCCCAGAGCTAAAGATCCTGGGCTGGACGACCCGTCAGACGCCTCACTTCAGACAGAACCAGACACTTCTGAGGAGCCAGCGAGCAAGGCAGCAAGGCAGTGAGGCAGTGAGCAAGGCAGCGAGCAAGGCAGCAAGGCAGCAAGGCAGCAAGGCAGTGAGGCAGCAAGGCAGCGAGGCAGCAAGGCAGCGAGCAAGGCAGCAAGGCAGCAAGCAAGGCAGTGAGGCAGCGAGGCAGTGAGCAAGGCAGCGAGGCAGTGAGCAAGGCAGCAAGGCAGCGAGCAAGGCAGCGAGCAAGGCAGCGAGCAAGGCAGCAAGGCAGCGAGCAAGGCAGCAGGCCTGCAGCGGCCGCGTCACAGAGCCAACCGTCAGCATAAATAAAGGTTTTACAAAAGCGGGGGCGTCTCAGGAGGCCCGGGTCAGCCTGGTTATTCTGAGCTGCTCTCTCAGTATGTTAAATATTTCATGGTCAGGATTATATCCTGCACCGAGCCGCGATACCAAGAACCCGACAGACAGGCGAGGAAGACAGAGCAGAGAGGAGGGGGAGGAGAGGGGGGGGGGGGTGGAGTGATGGGCGAGCCGCCCTCCGACGCTCGCCTGAAAGCAGCAAAGTAAAAACACAGAGAGTTCCCGATCAGAGCAGATAGGAATCCATTAGTGCCGAGTCAGCCAATCGAATGCACAGACCGATCCTTATCGCCCACCTGTAATAGGCTAGCCATCCAATCACAATCTAATAGAGAGACAGACAGCCAATGGTAATTCGTTTAGAGAGGAGAGCAGGAAGGACAATGAAGCTGAGTGAAACGGCTGAGAAACAAGAAGAACTTCAACCACTTCAGTCTGTGTCCACATGCCTGGCAAACAGGGGGGACATCACTGTCCACCAGAGCTCAGTACGAGGGGACATCACTGTCCACCAGAGCTCAGTACGAGGGGACATCACTGTCCACCAGAACTCAGTACGACCAGACATCACCGTCCACCAGAGCTCAGTATGAGGGGACATCAAAACAGGTGAAACTTCTTTTCAGTCTGTCCTCTGGGTTTCTGTCCAGGTGTACACATCTAATGGCTCTTTGGTTTGTAGAGACTCCATTAGCCAGCTGTTTAATGCTCGCCTCCTCTTAAGTGCTTCCCAAAGAACCACGTCCCACAGTAAAGACCCGAGGACACCCACAGACAACACATCCATTTCAATCATGAGAGACTCAGCGAACTGAATGAGAAAGAATTTATTAATACAATAATTGTGAATGTGCATTGGCGTCCTAGACCCCATCGTGAGGACCACGTCCGAAAGGGGGGAAAGCTCGAGCGGAGAGGCCGCTGATCCGAAGACCCCCCGGGTCTAGACCTGGTGGTGGTGTAGAAGCAGGAGAGCAGGAGAGGGGAGACCTTGAACTGCGAGGATGGGGAGGTGCTTGGGGTGGAGGAGGGTTGCCGGATTCGATCGGGAGACAGCTGGAGAAGAGACAGAGACTTTTAAATCTCTTGCTACGTTATGATTGGGCAGGAGAGGGACAGATCGACAGCTGATTGGTGAGGGAGGTGCCATCTATTAAACACCTGACTATGTGGGAGGTCACTAGACAGAGTGCAGTGCAGTGAAGGAGAGTGCTAGGATGGTGAAGAGGGAAGGGGATAGAGATAAGAGGTGAATGATGTGGAATAGAGTCTTCATGACTGAACTAACGCTGAGAGCTACATTAGGTGCTCTGGTCTTGACCCCGAGATGTGTGGGCCATGCCAGGAGCATTTAGCTCCACATATCTCCAAGGAGCACCAGACCCATCACAACAAGTCCTGATCCTAGAAGTCTACATCCATTGGTCTACATCCGACCCTCACATCAGTCATGAAATCTATACCAGTGTCTCAACACCAGTGAGAGAATTGAGTCTACATGACTTCTCCACATCATCATGTCAGACTGAGCCTGACTTGTAGCCTCCTGACCTCACCATAGAACTCTACTTCCAGGTCTGGCTGCAGAGAAGGGTCCTGCTTTCCTTGTTTGTGGATGGAGAAACAAAGAGGTACTCCAGATCTAAACCTCCTAACAGGAACATTTAGCTCCAAACAATGAACCTCCAAGGATCCCTGGACTCCAAAAGACCAACAAAACTTTCAAAACTCTAAGCTTCAGTCATGGTCATGGAGACTGTGTGCAGAGTTCAGTCATAGAGAGAGTCCTCTGCACCTAGAAAAACCAGGGAGGGGGTTCAGACACGTCAAATGAGTCCCTAAGCTAAGCAAAGACCCCCTGGAAAACGAGGAGGTCTGTGCTCCCTCTGCTGCTGCCATGACCCTGATGATGCGGGTGATGAGCGGTGTGATGATGGACGGATGCATGGACGCCTCTAAAGAGGGCTCACTGTCTTCATGGCTGATTGTTCGGGTTTTAGAAGCCGTCTGAATGTGACAGCTGCTGGAGGTCTCTGTCCAGCATCAGCCCCGGCTGCAGTGACATCACAGGCGGAGGCCACGCCGTGGACTGTCACCATCGCTTCTCATAAAAGTCATCGACTGGCTGAAGACATCAGCAGCAGCTGTCAAACTGTCTCCTCCTCATGTCTGTGACTCACTGACTGTCTGTGGACAGCAGGGGGCAGTGACCTGAAACTGGGACAAAGCAGCTGGAGACACCTGAAGACAACAAAGACAGAGAGACACCCACACAGAAACAGACACACAGACAGACACACAGAGAGAGAGACACACACACACACACACAGAAACAAACAGACAGACACACACACACACAGACAAAGACACACACACAGACAGACACACAAACAGAGACACAGACACAGAGAGACAGACACACACACACACACAGACAAACACACAGACAGACAGACAGACAGACACACACACACACACACACACAACAACACACAACAACACACACACAGAGACAGGCACAGACACAGACAGACAAATATCCATGAAGAGAAACGATCTGAGACCCCAGGTGCTGTGAGGAGGAGGAGGAGTAAATGTTAGGTGTCTGGGTTTGCTCCTCTTCCTCCTCCTCCTCTTCCTCTCTGCCTGCTAACTGTTTGAATTGTTCTTCACAAGGACAGAAGTATCGACCGGACGGGTTGATCAGCGGCTCAGTTTGTTTTTCCTCTTTGAAAACTTCTATTCTGGGTGACAGCCGGCTGCTAAAAGCCTCTCTGCTCTCCTCCTCGTCTTTCCTCCCTCCTCCTCCTCCCTCCTCCTCCTCCTCCTCTCTCTCCTTTTCCTAAATCCTCCCCCCTCCTCCTCCTCCTCCTCTAGTGTAATCCACGGCCATGTTTAATTGATGGAGTGATGATGAAAGTTGCAGGAGGAGGGATGGTTGTTCCATGTTTTCTCCTCCTCTGGTGAAGGAGATCCTTTAAGCAGACTGAAATCCTTCGTCTGCCACATGTTTCCGCTCCCTCTGTCCTTTTATTTGTTACATACACGTATGTGTTAAAGCAGATTATTATAATCTGATTATCAGACTGCCCAAACTGTGACAGCAGACCCACCGGCCCTTCTGTACAGCTTCTTCAATTCATCTCTGTAGCAGCAGAATAAGGTCAATATATCAGACTTTGCTGTTTCCAGTGGTCCATGAAGGCACCATGTGCATCTGACCAAATGCAAACTTTACTCCAAAGTTAAAAATGCTACAAAAAATAAAAAAAACAAAGACATTCTGCACTCGTCAGCAGCAACCAGGAAGCCCTGATGAGCAGCAGTCACATGACCAACATTCAGAGAGCGTGACTGAAACTTAGTAAATATCTGCAGTGTGTGGAGCTCCAATTTCATCCTCTGCTTCTGGTCATGACTGTGCTGTTTCCACTGAGGTGCAGCACTTTATTAATATAACCAATAAAATATGTAGTTTCTCTGAGTCTTTATGACTGAGACTGGAACAGAGGCGACAACAGAGTTCAAATAAATGAAGGCAGAAAAATGAAAGTGCCTCAGCTGTTATTTAAAGCATCTTCAGGTTGAAACACTGACTGTACATCCACATCAGTGACGATAAAAATACTCTGTCCTCTGGCCAAAAATAACCCGATCACTAACATCATACGATCTCATCACATGGTCCCTTCACTTCATCAAAGATTTAAACCAGCTGACAGCCGTATCAGCTGCTTCCTGTTTCACTGACACAAAAATAAAACACTCACAAACTACAGTCACGTCCCTGTCCTCACAGTGTCCTGTCCTCACAGAGCGTCCTGCCCTCATGCAGCGTCCTGCCCTCAAGCAGCGCCCTGCCCTCACTCAGTGTCTTGTCCTCACAGAATGTCCTGCCCTTACTCAGCGTCCTGTCCTCACTCAGTGTCCAGTCCTCACAGAGCGTCCAGTCCTCACAGAGCATCCTGTGCTCACAGAGCATTCTGCCCTCACAGAGCGTCCAGTCCTCACAGAGCGTCCAGTCCTCACAGAGCGTTCTGTCCTCAGGCAGCATCCTGCCCTCACAGAGCGTCAAGTCCTCAAAGAGCGTCCTGTCCTCACAGAGCGTCCTGTTCTCACAGAGCGTCCTGTTCTCACAGAGCGTCTTGTGCTTATAGAGCGTCCAGTCCTCATGGAGCGTCCTGTGCTCACAGAGCATCCTGTGCTCACAGAGCGCCCAGTCCTCACGGAACGTAACACCTCACGCAGCGTCCTGTCCAAACAGAGCGCCCTGTCCTCACCCAGTGTCCTGGCCACATGGGAAAATAAACCTATGAGCTGTTTGTTTGATAAAGACCAACAGGTCTTTTGATTGAGATGTCAGGCAGCGGGAAGTAACCTTCATGTTGGCTTGTTGGTGGAAAACAGGAAGTGACTGAACAAAGCTCAGTCAAAGTTCAGGTGAAGTGAGTGACTGATGCTTTGACCTGCACAGCCAACAGGAAGTGATAGGGGGCACAACGTGATGAAGCAAGCTGAGGTTCAGGCCCCCATCACACCGCTGCCTCCTGACTTCATTCATGGTGTCGTCCAAGGAAAAAAGGGCCTTCTACAGAATACTCGGCTGCTGATTGGACGAACCATCTCTCAGTCACTGTAATCTAACGTCAACCAAGCAGATCAAAGCTGCTGAGGTTCTTTGAAGGCTAGCTAGTAGCAATTAGCATGTCTGTGGTGGAGGGTGTCTTTGTGAGGAGGTTTATGACCTCACAGGAGGCTTAGAGGAGGAGGACTCCATCCAGAGGTGGAGGGATTCAGAATGGTTAATATGCAGCCGCCATGATAGATGGCTTCAGTTCTTCTGAAAGTCCCCTCCTTTATCTGCAGTCTTACAGTCAGAAACAGCCTCTCTGACCCGGCCCGGGCCTGACATTTGACCATGTGACTCGTAAGGTCCGTCCCCTGATGGATTCGTCTTAAAGGGACATTTAAGAGCTGAAATGCATAAATACAATCTGAGGATCAATGTGAGCAGGAAGCTGAGCCGGGCTAATTTTAGACACTCAAAAATACTCACACCAAAATAACACACACACACACACACACACACACACACAGTAGAGGAAACAGAACCTGGATCAGCCGTTAACACGTGTACAGAATTTAAAGGTTTCACAGCAGGAAGTCCAGGAATGACCCTTTAATCAGACTTCAGCTGAGGTAAGGATGTTATTTTATTTTTTACTGCCTTCTAAGACCTGGATGTTTTTATGGCTTTTTAGGACCTGCTGAGCTGAGCACCATCACACACACAAACCTCTCAGAGCATCAACATAATCACAGTTTGATTTCTGTTTCTGGCAACAAGGACTTAAATCCAACATGAATGTTTAAAAAGCTCCCCCCACTCCACACACCCCCAGCCACCTACCCACCTACCCACCCACACACACACACACACACACCCACACACGGCCTGCTAATGTTCCATTACTGTCTCTCTGGTTTATTGTAAATGAATCTTGTTTCCGTTGCAGGGATATCTGATCACCTGAGCAGGATCGAAACTATACATGTAACAGAATATACACACAGCAGTGTGGAACTATTCTGTGTGTCCACAGGGTCAGTGAACTCAGCACGTCAGTGAACGCAGCACAGACCATCAGTGAACGCAGCACAGACCATCAGTTTGACTTTGGTTACAGAGGAACTTATTTCTTGGGTAAACAGAGTGTGTGCAGGCGTCCACACAGCAGGGGGCGCCGCAGAGAGGAGCAAACAGTAATCTGATTATTTAACATTAAAACAAATACATCTCTGTTTATTGTGGCCTGAGGGAACGACACGCTCGGCCAGAGAATAAAATCCCTGGCTTCATTTCTACATCTCTCTGTGTTTCTACGCCTCGCTCTTCCTATTTTCTGCCCTCTCATTTTCTCCTGTATTTACATCTCCCACGCGCTCTCCTTTCTCCTGCCTCCCCCTCCTCCCCCTCCCCCTCTTTCTTTGTTATTAACTCATCTGTTTGTAGCAGAGGAAGCTCACGTTGTTTCAGAGCATCTCTAATGTCTTTTATTTGTTCATTTTGCATAATCCACATTCTGTGTTTATTTTTACCGCACACACACGCACACACACACACACACACACACACACACACACACACACACACGATAGGAACAATCCATCTGTGCATGTGTTTAAATATCACATGACGTGTTTTAAATGTTTCAGATAGTCGCACATCTAGAAGAAAGGGAGGGATGAAAGAGGGAGGAAGGAAAGGAAGCTAAGAAAAAAGTGAGAGAGGAGAGGAGAGGAGAGGAGAGGAGAGGAGAGGAGAGGAGAGGAGAGGAGAGGAGGAGAGAGGAGAGGAGAGGAGAAAAACAGAGCAGAGAAGAAGAATAAGAGGATAAAGGAGGAGAGGAGGGAAAGGTGATGCAGAGGAGAAGATGGAGGGAGGATGAAGAAGAAAAGAGAAGGTGGGGAGTTCCAGAAAGAATGAGGAGACAAGAGAGGGAGGAAGGGGGAAAAGAGGGGGAGGAGGAGGGAGCACTCAGACGCTGAGAGGAAATAATTGATGAGGGGAAAAGTTCTCTCCTCCTTCACTCTCGCTTTTTTCTGTTTATGTGAGGCTCGCTCGGCCAGACAGAGCAGCTGCAGCAATTAGGGTCAGGAGAGAGAGAGGGAGAGGAAGACGAGGAAGAAGAGGAGGGATGGACGAAAACGTTACAAAAGTTACAGAGAAAAGGTGGAGAATGAAGAAGAGGAGCAGCAGAGAGAAGAGGAGGAGACGAAGAAACAGAGAAAGAAATACAGGATTTATTTCTGCACAGACTCTGATTTTTTTTTTTTATTCAGATTGGGTGATTTTTGGGCCCAATATGCAAATAGAGTAGGTTAAAGTTAAAAAATCATGATCAGATCATGTAGGTGAGGTGGTGCTGAAAAAAAAAGATTCAACACATATGTATGAAAAACATTTTCAATGTGGTATAATAAGACAAAACAAAAGAAACGGCCAGAAGGCTTAAGGGTTAAAGTGTGAGGGAGGAAGGAGGCCAGGGAGAGGAAGGAGAGGGAGGGAGAAAGGAGTGGAAGGAGAGGAGCGGGAGGAAGGAGAGGAGAGGGAGGAAGGAGCAGAGGGAGGAGGAGGGAGAGGGAGGAGAGGGAGGAAGGAGAGGGAGGAGGGAGCAGAGGGAGGAGGAGGGAAAGGGAGGGGAGGGAGGGAGGAAGGATATGAAGGAGAGGAGAGGGAGGAAGGAGCGGAGGGAGGAGGAGGGAGAGGGAGGAGAGGGAGGAAGGATAGAAAGGAGAGGGAGGAGGGAGCAGAGGGAGGAAGGATAGAAAGGAGAGGGAGCAGAGGGAGGAAGGAGAGGGAGGAGAGGGAGGAGATGGAGGAGGAAGGAGCAGAGGGAGGAGGAAGGAGGCGAGGAAGGAGGGAGCAGAGGGAGGAAGGAGGCCAGGGAGGAGGGAGCAGAGGAAAGAGGGAGGAGGAAAAAACAGAGGGAGGAAAAGGGAGGGTGAGGCGTGGACAGATACATGGTCCCTGCAGAGTGTCTTGGAAAATAGGACACACACACCTGAGACACACACACACTCATAGATGCACTGTGTGTGTGTGTGTGTGTGTGTGTGTGTGTGTGTGTGTGTGTGTGTGTGTGTGTGTGTGTGTGTGTGTGTGTGTGTGTGCTCATGTAAGCTTCTGACGGGAGAATCCTGCTCTCTGATTGGCTGAGAGTTTCACATATAAGTTCAGAACTAGCCAAAGATGTCTACCTGGAACCTCCTGAAGGATGTAGAACATCATCAAGGTCGGTCTAAATGTCTCCGGGAAGATCCCCTCAGAGGTCCCGAACACATAAAAACACAGATTCCCAACCAGAACAGTTCCAGAACTGAAGAAGCCACTCGGGGGAAGTGGCTTTAAAAAACAATCCTGGAGTCCAACTGCCCCATTTAAACTCTTGGAAAAGTCTCCAGGAGGCTTTGAGACCTTTGTAGTGTGTCCAGTAAGAGGGTCTAACTGATCAGGACTGATCAATGATAGGTCTAGAACCCCCACAAGGACTCCTGAAACTGCTTCAATGATGCCTACATGTCTTCAAAAACCCCATGCAGAACCTTCAAAATGGTCCAGAAGCATATGAAGACCCTGTGGACCTCTTCAAGGACTGAAAAGGTTGATCAACTCCGACACCTCTACAGAGACCTCTGTACTGTTCTTAACATCTGAAAGGACTCAGGGGGGTCTGAAACATGATGCCAACATTTAAGAGGACATACGTCTGTAGGTTCCAGGAGGTCTAACAGGAGCTCAAAAATGAGGTCTTAAGAGGAAAACCTCCTCACCAAGGGATTCCAGAGTTTCCACAGGACTCCATGGAACCTGTGTGTGAACGCTGTGTTTGTAACCCGGTACAGGACTACAGGATCATCGCTCACAACTGCTTCTGGCACTGAGCCTCAGAGCTGAAGGAGACTTCAGTAAAACCACCGTGATGTTCTGTAAATGGCTGATTGGGTCTGGTTTCTCCTCTGCTCCTCCTGCAGCCTCTGGAATCAGCTTAGTGTCAAACTCATGAAACATGTTTAAGGTCCCTGCATGAATAAAGATGAATTTCTTCACACACACAGACACACACAGACACACACAGCAACTACAAAGGTCACTGAGTGGAGTGCCTCAGAGTAGAATTATCCAACAGATTCATCTCAGCAGTTTGTCCTGAAACAACCAACCAATCAGGCATCGCCTTTTTCCTTCTGCAACACAAAGTCCAAAACTACAAGATCCAGGTTAGTCCAACAACAGGTCTCAAACCAGTCCAAGATAAAAGTCTGAACCAGAACTAACTCTGAAATATACAGACCCGAAGCACCCCATCACTCCTGGATCCAAACAAGAACTGAGAAGAACCTGCAAACTGTGTAAAGGCCCAGAGCGGGCCTCAGTCTGAAGTCTCGGACTCTGGTCCTGCTGTGTGATAATGTCTCATTAGCATACTGAGATTAGCAGCACCTGATAATTAGCATGTTACATAATGATGTAAGCTGTGCTAAATGTCACACTGCTGCTCCTGAACATTCATACGAGTGTGACCTGTTACACAACACACACACACAGACAGACACACACACACACACACACAGACACACACATACAGACAGACAGACAGACAGACAGACACACACACATGTGCGCACACAGACACACACACAGACACAGACACAGACAGACAGACACACACAGACACACACAGACTTTGTTTAGACTCACATTCCCATCATGCTCTGGGAAAGGAACCACGGCTCAGATCAGCCTGCAGCAGATCCACAGCAGCACAGAGTCACAGAGCTGCCAGAACCCGATCAATTACTGGTTATTGATCAGTGTCACAGTGTGGCCCTCAGAGTCTCTGCTGAAGGAGACAGAAAGGGATTTTTCTCCCGTTATAGATCTTTGGTGGACTTCTCAGTCCATTACAGCCCAGCTGGACAGCGTAGATGTAAGATCACATAGATCAGCATGACCCAGATCGTCAAGGTAAATACTCCTCACACACACACAGCACTTCTATCTCTGTGAGGACCACCACTGATCTCAAACTCTCCATCAGGACTAACACCTGATCCCGCCCCACAGTGACATCATTAAAGGAGCGGATTTACATGCAGCCAACACAGAACCTGCAGTTCCTACAGTGGCCACCGGAGGCTCCAAATACAATCTGTGATAAGCTGTGAAGCAGCGACGAGAACGAGGCGAAGTACTCTGCGCGTTCCAGCGGCCATTTTGTGCTCTAATCAGTTAGAGACATTTGGACAGGAAATGGAGGAGATAAAGTGTGAACCATCTCCTCCTCTCTGTAACTGATCTGATCTCCTAAACGCTCTCCCTCTATTAAAACATTAGGAGCGCGCCTCACGTGTTGATGGTCTATAATTCCATCCCGGCTGCTTCATACGGCCGCTGCTGCGCCCGCTCTCAGGCTCATATACATCCTGCTCCTCAGAGGAAATGGCTGCTTCCGATCTTGTTCCTATAAATAATGTGGATGTTGAAGTGCTCTGCAGCCAGAGAACAGGCGGAGGAGGCGCTCCCATGTCCACGCCTGTCTGTCTGTGAGGGGCTTCACATGGAGGCGGATCAGCGAGCACCCACTGCACCTCACCTCACCTCACCCCACCTCATCCAACCCCACCTAACCCCACCTCACCCCACTGCACCTCACTCCACCTAACCCCACCTCACCCCACCCACTGCATCTCACCCACTGCACCTCACCCCACTGCACCTCACTCCACCTAACCCCACCCACCCCACCTAACCCCACCCACTGCACCTGACCTCACTCCACCCCACCCCACCCCATCTCACGCAACCCCACCTCACCCCACCCACTGCACCTCACCCACTGCACCTCACCCCACACCACCTCACCGCACCCACTGCACCTCACCCCACCTAACCTCACCCCACCCACTGCACCTGACCTCACTCCACCCCAACCCACCCCATCTCACGCAACCCCACCTCACCCCACCTCACCCCACTGCACCTCACTCCACCTAACCCCACCTCACCCCACCCACTGCACCTCACCCCACCTAACCCCACCTCACCCCACACCACCTCACCGCACTCACTGCACCTCACCCCACCCACCCCACCTAACCCCACCCACTGCACCTAACCCCACCTCACCCCACCCACACCACCTAACCCCACCTCACCCCACCCACCCCACTGAACACAGACTGATCCTACAAACATCAGAAAATGAAAGCATGTCTTGATGAGTTAGATGAATCTCCACCAGCTCACTCCACTCAGATCAGATCTGTGAGATGGTTTCAGTTCATCAGCGGCTGAATGAAAGCTCCTCCTGTGAGGACGGCGGCTGATTGTTGGGTTGGAGTGGTTTTTATCTGCAGAGCACCTGAAGGAGATGTGGATTATCTGAAGACCAGACACAAACAGTCTGCACACTTTCTGGCAGCAGCTCCAGTAGATTATGTTTCTCCTCACATATATTGCTTCTGGAAGGGCTGCAATGGGTTTATGATTCCACTCCCAGTTTATTTGTGCCGTGATAAAACACAGGAGCAGAGCAATAAAAGCAGCACGATGGAAAACAACGATAACAAAGTGAACAAAGAGGAACAAATGAGCAGGCTGCAGGGAGGGGGGGGCGAGGAGGAGGAAGAGGGAGAGGGGGAGGAGGAGGAGGAAGAGGAGAAGAAGGGGGAGGAGGAGGAAGAGGGGGAAGGAGGGGAGGAGGAGGAGGAGGAGGAGGAGGAGGAGGAGGTGCAGCAGGCGAGGAAGCACGATTCATTTCACCAAGAACAGGTCCAGAACCGTTTTACTTGGACTAATTAACATTCACTAGAGGGCGCTGTGGCTGGAACACCTTGTGCACGTTTACTCTTCTTTTAATGACTCCTCCTTCAGGTCAGACCTTCAGGAAACTCGCTGCTCTGACAACAGAGCTACAGCTGAAGCCTGCAAACGTCCAACCAACAGATGATCAGTCCTCTTCACTGCCGTCAAACAGGTGGCCCCAATGAAGAGCCACCTCCACCTGAGGGGAGTGGGTGGAGGTGTGTCGCTGCTGCTGCTGCTCTCAAACACCTCGTTCCATTCAACAAATGCCCACAATGCATCAGTGTTCCACTCGTGTGTTCTGACGGCGCCGCTTTACTACAGGACTGTTTGAATCATTCACCGATCCCATTCACACCCCCTGAACTCACACACTCCTCCATTCACAGACAGGTAGGTGTGCAGAGTCATATACAGACACCGTGTGTGTGTGTGTGTGTGTGTGTGTGTGTGTGTGTGTGTGTGTTAAAGACAGTATGGCGGGTTCCATCGGAGCTTATGGCAGATTTCTGACTCACACTCTATTTCTGATGTTTCCAAAGGCTTTTTGAACAGCAGATAATAGATCAGAGCTGGAGAGCTGCAGGGTGAAGACGCACACACACACACACACACGCACACACACACACACACACGCACACACACACTCTCTCTCTCTCTCTCCCTCTATCCACAAGGCATCAGTGATGAGTGTGGGCGGCAGAAGGGTGAAGATACACCGCCATACTCGAGAAGCATCGAGTGGGAGGCGCACGCACACACGCACACACACACACACACACACACACACACACACACACACAGACAGGTCCCGGCACCAAACAGGATGTTTACAGCACGGAGTGCTCTCAGGTTGCCATGACGACGATGATATTACCAGTCATCAGCAGCAAAGTAAAATCAGCGGCCATTAAACAACTCACCCCAGCGTTGTCATGGTGACGATGGTGTACCAGAAGGAAGCGGGGATGGAGGTGAAAGTGGAGCCCTTGGTGCCCTTCTCGGCGTAGAACATGACGGTGGCGAAGATGATGATGGCCATGGTGAGGGAGAAGAGCAGGAAGCCGAGCTCGGAGGCGCAGCTCTTCAGCGTGTAGCCCAAAATCCTCAAACCCTGCGAGTGACGCGAGAACTTGAAGATCCGGAAGACGCGGAAAACCCGCAGGGTGACGAAGGCGCCGCTCACGTCCTCATTCTCTGGCATCACCAGGCCGATGTAGTAGGGCATGATGGCCACCACGTCGATCACCGACATCACCGAGCGCATGAACTTGCAGCGGCTGGGCGCCGCGAACAGACGCATCAGGTACTCGAAGGTGAAGATGAGCACGCAGGCCGTGTCCATGCAGAAGAAGGCCAGCTGGTACTTCTCCCCGCAGGGGAGGTCTTTGACGCTGCCCTTCGGAGGCCGGCAGGGCACCGTCTCCACCACGTTGGCGATGACGGACACGGCGATGAAGAAGCCGGTGACGTAGTAGAAGACCAGCGCCATGGTGGAGGTGTGGGGGTTCTCAAAGGCCCGCCACAGACGCTCCCTGGACGTGCTGTGAGGAGGGAGGGGAGCATCCGATGCCTCGTTGGCCTCCGTGTCCTCCGCCAGGCGCTCCTGGTTCTCCTTCTTCCTGTCTCGGTACTCCTACAGAGGGAAGAGGAGAGGGACGAAGATTAGCTTTGTTAGCCAGATGATAACAAAGCTAATCTGCCAGGGCTAAAGGCTAACACTGTGAAATAACTAGATCCAAAGTAAGCTAAGTTACAGCTAGCTGGCTAACACTAAACTGTTAGCAAAATGCTATCTGTAATCATGCTAATACTGTGGTACACCGTGTGATGAAACATAGCAGGAAGAGATGTAGCGGATGCTAACAGGTGTCACTGCTAACAAGGCTTTTCTGGAACCTTCTGTTAGCTGTTAAATTAGCCACATCTGCAGGAAGCAGCTACATTTCTTCTTCAGACATTTGGACTCAAGTTAAACTCTGAACATCCACAGAATGTGTGTAATAAAAATAGGAGCAGGTGTCTGGTGTCTTGTAGGACCCTGTGGGAGGAAGTGTCGAGTAAAAAAAGCCGAATCTGTTGCATTAGTGAGCGATCAAAGGAAAGAGGGAGCAGCGCCTCCTCCACGAGTCAGCGGACAGGTCAGCTGTAAAAGCTCCGATATGGAGACATAAAAGCCTCGGCAGACACGCTAACCACACGAGCGCTGCAGAGAGAGGGCAGCTAACAAACGACCTGTTTATGACTCGTTAAAGAAATCACTCAGACCCAGCCCCGCTGCAGAGCTCAGCGGAGTCAGGAGCAATAAACTGAAACCATCAGTGTGTGTGGAGTTTCTCCTCGCTGCCGCGGTAACGAGTCTGATAATGAGCTTTTCATTCCCCCGCAGATCCATCACTGTTTTTACACTTTTGTCTGATGATGCTTCTCTGCAGAGGCTTATCGAACGCAGCAGCAACATTACAGGCTGCCATTAGGAGGCAATGAAAGGTCAAAGGTCACAGCACCCCCACACATACAGGGAGCGGACATTAAAAAACATGACTGCAGCATGGAAACAGCATCAAACTCCATCCAGCGCTTCTCCACATAAAGGATCAGCTGGATTCTGGTGACATCACAAACACCCACAATTCATTCTGTCAGGCTTCAGTCTATGACCTCATGTTGAACCAGGTCCAGTCAGGAAGTGCTGTCAGTTCTGTGTCTGTTGCATCATGAAGACTTTTCTGCTTTGATCACAGTTTGTTTCAGTCAAAGTGACTTTATGCTCATATTGTCCTCACAGAGACACAACAGTCCTCTACACACATGCTAGCTACTACTTGCTAGCTGCTACATGCTAGCTGTCCTGGGGCCATGATGGGAAGAACAAACCTCTTCCTGACCCTCCTCTCTAACAACAGAGAAGGATCAGAATGCTTTCTCTTGATGTTTTGGGGACCACGGCAGGAAGTTCTGGCACCATGATGGTTTGATCTGACCAGATGAAAGACTAACATGTGTATTGAGGTCTATAGCATTTTTAGAAGAACTCTGATAGAATCTGCACACACGGCTGTACCTCCATGCAGCAGTCTCCGATGATCTCGGGTACGATGCCGAAGAAGGCCAACTCTTCGTCGAAAGCCTGGATGCACTCGTGTCGCGGGTAGTGCAGCCTCCCTGTGCGGTAAAAGTTCAGAATGTGCCGGAACATCTCTGGGTCTCTGTCAAAGAAATACTCCTGTGTGTCCTCGTTGTAGAAGAACTCCTTCTCTGATGAGCCCAGCAGCGTGTCAGGATACCGGTCCAGAGTGTTCTTCCACGTCTGAGGAGAGTGGAAGAAACAGCAAAGCATTAGCTGAAGGTCAGACGTGTGTGTGTGTGTGTGTGTAGAATAACTCAGGTATTCAGACAGAAATCAGCTGCAGAAAGCTGCAGGTCAGACAGAGACTCTCTGAGTGTTGGTCATGTGACTGCTGCTCACATGTGACTCCATCGTGGCTTCCTGCCTATAAATACTGGGGGTCCTAACAACACGAGCCAGATGTTTCATCTGGAGGCACTGAGGTGCTGATGAGCGCACCGGGCCTCCTTCTGGGCCTCTTTACCTCCTTAAAACCCGTTAAAACAAGATAAAAACAAACATCAAACAAGTCTCAAGAAGATCAGAGTCCAGCTTTTTGATAAATTCCTCCACAGTGAGTATGAAACTGGACAGGATAGCTGCTGAGGCTCATGGGTAATGTAGTATTTACACCTACCACAAAAAGCCGGGCTAAAAAAAAGCTGAACACTAGAAGTTCTTTCATAAACCTCCCAAACAGCAGGGGGCGCTGCAGACATATACACCCTTGTTTTATTGTAGGTTTTTATAATTAAAAAATATATTTTTACTTTGAAATGTGAGACAGCTTGCAGCCATACCTTCGTTTTCAAAGCCATGTGTGGAGCATGCTCAGTAGACTCACCTGAAACCGGACCCCGCTGACGTTGACGTACAGGATTTCATCTGACCTGGACGAGTTGTCCACCGGAGGTTTGGGCATCGTCTTCTTGGCCAACGGCAGCCAGCCCACCGCTGCCGCCCGTGCAAATGGCAGCCACGTCGCCACGCCGGCCGCCATCTTGCATCAGAGTGCCACACACCTGCAGAGTCTGAAGGGTTCTGTCGTCACAGAAAGGAGGGGCGGAGCTAACAGATCAGAGATGGCCCGTCGCTGAAAGCCTCGCTCACTTGTCTTTCCCTGAACTGTGGCGGCAAAGTAAGATGACGTGGTCGGACATGTTGATGAACAGGGGGGAGGACGGGGGAGGGAGGGGTCAGAGGGCAGTCAGGTGTCAAGCCATGAAAGAAGCGCTGTGACAGAGCGGGAAGGCCGAGGGACGGATATGTCTTTAACTCTGACACTTCCTCAGGTTTGACTTCTGTCCCGTGATGTCTTCCTGTCTGCGGCTCTTTCAGAATAAAAGCTCCTCCTCCTCACAGAAGCAGCTGTGCAGGCTGACAGCACGGTTTGAGTGACACCAGTTTTATTGCTGCGGGGTTTCACCACAGGAGGCCGGATCCAGGCAGGAAGGAGTTAAACCCTCGGCGTGTGTCTGGCTGGGGTCCCTGTGAAGAGTCGTTGCAGCGCAGCCTTTCAGATTCTTATTAAATCGTGATGATGTCCCTGAAGCTGCAGCATAGACAGAACGGCCGGCCCGCTCCCAGAGTGCAGATTATGGATCAGCAGCCGCCCTCCTCCTCACCCTCTGCCTCTGTCTGTCTCTGTCTCTGTCTCCCCAGGCTCAGAGTCACAGGGGCCATGGGAGGAGGTGGAGGGGAGATACCGGCGACCGAGGAGGAGGCGACGGGTGCATCTTACTCCATGTCCATGTATGGCTGTCCTGTCAGAAAACATGCAAACAGAAAGAGAGAGACACAAAGTGAGAGACAAGCCAGGACGAGGAGGAAGAGGAGGAGGAGAAGGAGGAGGAGGAGGAAGAGGAGGAGGAGGAAGAGGAGGAGGAAGAGGAGGAGGAGGAGGAGGAGGAAGAGGAGGAGGAGGAGTGAAAACAGGAGCTAAAGAGAAAAAGAAGGAATGTAAAATATGAGTGAAGGAAATAAGGAAAGGAGAGAGAGGAGGATGAGAGGGGGAGGACAGAGGGGTGAAGGAAGTCACAAAGGACAGAGGGAAGGAGAGGAGGAGATACATGAGGAAGAATGGCGGGAGAGAAGAAAGAGGCAAGAAGGAGGAGGAGACATGCAGCATGTATGTAAACACACTGCAGACAGAGGTCCTGTCACACACAGCCCACAGGACCTCCACTTCCTGTCTGTCCGTCCTGGAGCAGGGTCCTCCTGTGTCCTCAGCTGTCCTCCATTTGTTCCTGTCTGAATGTCTCTGACACTTCAAAACCAGTTCAATGAAC